>NW_020455508.1:140800-141852 GCF_003342845.1 Nothoprocta perdicaria
AAAAAAAAAGCAAACAAACAAACAAAAAATCACAGCAATCATACCCTTCTTGGACTTGTCCCTCATAGGCTGATGATAATTAGTCTTCTGATAGCGGAAGATGCAATGAAAGGCCTAGAGCCACACTCTCCTGCTCTTTATCCATCTCTCACCCAAAAAGGCAGATACTACATACTACCCCTCCTTGCCATGGAATAGATATGAGCTCACAGACATTTGCTTTCTCTGAGCCAGAATTGCCCAGAGGAACCTTTTAATTGAGAATTTCACTTTTATGGAGGGATAAGTCAAGGGACTCTGCTAAAAAGAGCAATCAGGACACAAGGAGTAGGAGAACTTGACTGCTTGGGGTGGATTTTTATTTTTCCCATAAATTTATTTATTTTTAATTCCTGAATTTAGGTTTCCAATTTCCACTTAATTTGTACATAAGGACATAAGTAGAGTTTTTGTTTGTTTGTTTGTTTTTTTGAGATGTGTAATAGATTTTAGCATATGATTTTCCAAAAGAGACCACTTCCAGTAAACAGCGTAGTAAACAAGGCAAGTTGAGTGCAGAACTATCAAAAGCAATCTAGAGTTCTCAACATCATTTTAAAAACAAGATTATGCTGATATATCAACGTTGTCTGACCCCTCTGTAATTCTAGCATAATTATATGAAGAAGAACTTCTTGGCCACAGATGGCAACKTGGTAGAAAACCAACACTGAAAGACTGACTACATTACTTTTAATTTATCTAAAACAGATGTATATAGTTATTTAGAACAGGACACACTCCTTTCCTTGGGAAAGCTTGTAGCAGTATTCTACTAACTTCTCTTGAAGGATCAAGATCAAGTCTTTGGCAATCAGTTTTTTCCTGCTCTATCAAGTACTATATTGATGAGAAATAAATCATTTATGGCATAAATGAGAATTAAATCATTCCTAATATTCACAGATTCACAGATTCACAGAATATTTAAGGTTGGAAGGGACCTCTACAGATCATCTAGTCCAACCTTCCTGCTCAAGCAGGCACACCTAGAGCATGTGGCACAGGGTGGC
>NW_020455508.1:143742-199829 GCF_003342845.1 Nothoprocta perdicaria
AGCCAGCTCTCCTGGACCCCCTTTCCTTCTAGGACCCTGACCCAGGTAATATTGTTCTGACATGTTTCATTCTGCTGGCCCTCTCTTTATTCAGTTGCTTCCTGACTCAATTCATCACCACTTTTATGATTAATATCTGCTATCTCCTTATTTACCTTACAAAACCTAATTTGTTTTTCTTTTTTCTTTTATGCTCTGTATATTCTCTTCTAAGTGTCCAGCATCAAATAGCAACAGAGTGAATTTACTCTTTTTTTTGCCATTAGCTCAATAAATATAATCAAACAGAATATACTTTTWTATATATATATAAKTATTGTTTGATTGTTTTTAAGTAGCATGAAAGTTATCGCATCTCTTCTAGGCACAACTGCCTGGCAACCACAAGCCAAGTGGCTCATAAGAGCCTGGCAAAGGCACTGACCATCCTTAAACTTGCTCTCATTCTYAGGAAATAAAGCCATAGTCATACTCTAGAATATAACAGTTCACCTATGCTGTATCTAACAGAAGACTTAAGAGTGTAACTTAATACTACACAGCCTCAGAAAACACAGGCACAATTTACACTAATWATTGTCAAACAGCTAATTAATTATTAGTTTCTCAGTATCAAGAGAAATCCCAATAATATCAGGCTTTCACACAAACAAAAGATAAAATGCTCGATTTTTCTATAGGTTTCATGCACCAAGTTAAAGCAGTGTGATATATCTTACATTATTTCAAAATATTACATAAAGTATTTTCCTTGGATTTACTTTGGTTATTTTTACACATCASTTAACTGGTACTTGAATAAATTGAGTACAATAGTGAGGTAAGTGGCAGATGGAAAAATCAGATAAAATTCAAATTATCCTTTTTTTTTTTTTTTAAATAAAGCTTGCACTGAATTCTCCCTCTGCTTTTAATACAAAATGGCAGTTTTCAGTATTAACTGTAAGCTTATAATACTATTTTACATTTATGCACTCCATGTCTTCTAGGCAGTCCTTCCTTGATTATCTCATTCATTGTTGCTGAATTTAAATAAATATTAAATAATTGCATTGCAATTATAATTTGAGAGCTTTGGTTGGAGAAGACATGCATTATTATTTTAAATAACAAAATTATCTTTCATTTCTTATAATTTAGAGATAAGCTCAACCCAAGTCTCCAGTCCTACCAGCTGTGAACTGGAATGCTTGAATATATGAAAAGAGAATCACATTTATAGTGTCAGCCCTTTTCTATTAAAGCATGAAACCATGCAAAATTTACCCCTTATTGTGTTCTGGCATTTTAAGTATTAAAAACAAGAAGTGATAGTCACATAAATTATAATGAGAATRTACCTATTAAATACATCAGAGAGTCATAAAAATATAGTCTAATGAAAAAGAAATTATTAAAATATATAAAAGCAGGAAAATGCTCTGCATTATCGCTCCTCAGCATATCAACAGAATGCCTGATGAGGGTGGAACTGTGCTTGAAAAGCAAACACTTTGTATGGCTCCTAGTTTTCTATTAGGAAAATCAAATAAGCAAAAGACAAGAGGCTGAAATAATGATTAGGCCAAAGCCACTTGCTTAAAATGAAACAAAAAAGACTACACATGTACTCAGTTTGGTTTCTTATTATTTAATGATGCTAATAAGTCTGATGACATAATAATCTACACTGAATTGGAGAAAAAAAGTTCTACATAATTTTTTTTAATGCTTTTTACATAGTTGAATTCTGTGGTTGCTCAGATGTCAAAACTGCACTAGGCCGCACTTGTGCAAAAATTATTTTGTGCAAAAACATGAACAAGTTCATTTCATTAAAAAAGAAAATTCTTTTAAGTTTTCATCAAAACATTGCCAAATGCTGGCCAAAACATTTTACTTCTGTTTAGTAACAATGCACATAATACTTGATTTTGTAACATTGCTTTTCCAGTGCAAGCACAATTGTATTAGTTTCAAATTCCTGATGCAAAACATGTTGGTTTCAAATTTATAAAAAGAGGTCACTAGATTAAATATTTTTAATACTGTTTCAAATTGGTTCTTTTTAATTTTAAATGTTTTTATTAAAAAAAAAAATCCAGTAAATGCAATCATATCTGTTACCATTGCTCCATAGCACAGCATCAAAACACTGATTCCAAGTAATCTATAATTTACGGTGAACACTTAGCATACCAGACATTTATCTCTTTTAATGAAATAAATGGTGTTAAAAATCTATTTTTCACTGTCAGGTCAACCCTACTACCAATTACACAAACTAACAATAAAAAGCTAAGTATTTAAAATAAGGCAGATTTGGGGGGAGGGGAGTAAGTTTTACATAGTAATTCCTCAAGCAGCAAAACACTTTGTTGTGTAGGTGTCTCGCACTAATTCAGAACTGATATCTAAGGGATATCAGAACTATCCCTCCCCAAATAAAGCTGAGTAGCATCTTTGAGAAACACCTGAAGGAGACAGCACCCGTTGAACATATAAAAAACAATTTATGGAAAAAATAAAAGGACCTAAAGTAGGTTAAATTTAAAATTATTGGCATTTCATGCAGATAGGTGATGCAAGGTTCAGCTAAGCGGTGCTCTGCTCTTGCCACTTACTACCTATGCCTTCCCATTTACTCCCAGCATTAGCACAGTGGGGTGAACATTGCTTTGCCTTTAAAAAAAGCTAACTTGCAGCTCTTTTATCAAGAGTAAAAAGGCCTCCATGGCATTTGCAAACAAAAGCACATGCTGAAAAACCACCTCTGGTCACAAGAGCCTCTTTCTGTCTCTCTTCCTCTTTCTGATGTACAGTTCAGCAATTTTATTTTGCTCCRTATCTCAAGCATTCAAGTATTCTGCACAAACACTTTCAAGGCTAGCACTAGGCTTACAGTTTGAGAATATAGCATGATGCACTAGCTAAAACACTAGCCCTGAACAATAAGGCAATATTTACAACATGCAGTGTTAAAGAAAAAGAAGTCAGGGACAGGAGAACTCAATGTTTTGTTACTATTGATCTTGAAACAAGGTAATAGCATAAACATGGGGCAATTACTGGAGATTAAGGAGCTATAACCAAGGGTTAGTTGCTTTTCCCCATGACTTCAACTACCTGCTACTCCTAACCCATCATTAATGCCTAGGAAAAGAGCCCCATACTATAGCCATTATGAATAAAATGTGAGTCAGCATTCTTGCCTCACTAGGTGGTGAGAGGCACAGGGAGTCCATAAATAACATGTCAAACAAATGCCCCTCTTCATTGCCATGTTATTAGTATCAGTATGAATTCAATGAATTCTCATTAGCTGAAAAATGGGAGAGGAAAAACGTCACATACCATCATCATGATGGATTGCTGGAGCTAGAGAGCAAAGCAGATAAAAGAGAAAAGATGGAACAAGGAACAAATTGTTACAAATGCCTTTTAAACTTGGAAAATGAAATAAAAGGGCTTTAAACAAAAGGTGGAATTTAGAAAATAGGTAGTGATTACTTGACCACTGCTACCGATTAAACTCTTGTGCTTGTGTACACCTCCCAAAGTGAATCTTTCACGGTTTGTGAATGTTTTCASAGACTTGATTCATTTTTTTTTTTAAATACTTTTAGTTGTTTTTCCAAATAAACCTTCTGGTTTATTTTAGAGTCCAGAACAAAGCTGGAATTCATGAGCCATGATTCTCTAAATATGGCTGTTATAATTATTTCCTTATGAAACAATCAAACAAACAAACCAACCCCTCAAAACTGTAAGTGCTTGAAAGTCTGGAAGTTTTCAGTACAGAACCTCCAGAGAACCTTCAAATTTCCCACCATGGTTATATAATGGCATATAAGACTAAAACGTGACCCTACTCAACTGTCATCTGTGTACAGCTTTATAGTACATTTGTGCCAGTGCTGCTGAGCATTTCAAACAATGACAGAGGTCCTGTGGAAATTTTTAGGCTTCATTCCACTATGGAAGGGCATGATTTTTGGCTCCTTTTCATGGAACTTTTATACTTTGCACTGAACATTGCAAACAGTTTTCTGTGACCCCATTTTTTCTCAGTGTTCTGAGAATTTTCAATATATTTTATTTTTGCTTATTTATAGTTGTGTAAAACCTGTCATGGTTGTGACAATCCTCAAAGAAAGTAACTTGTTAAACTGCAAAGGGTTAGTGCACCTGATATAATCCTATCATCTGTCATAGAACTGGAAGCTAAGATGAAATACAGCAAAACCACCGCAGCAGTTTAATATAACATCACTCCAGAGAACGTCATTCATATGATGCCTTAAGAGCCCATATAGCACATCATCCATAACAGAGGATGAAATGATGAGACTCTTGGCTTAGGAAGTACATTACTATGGGAGTAAAAGGCAGAATTATAATCAATTCCCAGCTTTTTTTTCCATCTCCTGATTAAGGGAAGAAAATAGCATCCTTGGAGACAGGTCTTGAACAACAACTGTTACGCAGACATAATACTAATCTGTGTGAGAGACAAAAGGAAAATTACATTTCATTTTCTGAGCAAAGGTTGCCGCCTATTCCAAAATCTAGACAGAGCACTTGCCATCTAGTCCCTTTGAACAGAACAAACTGTTACTTGTGTTCAATCTCCTTGTTTTTAAGAGAGACGGAGGGAAGTGTTTCCAGCTCAGTACTGCAGTAAGAGACTCAAGGGCACAACCCTGCATGTTTCAGTTTTTTTGGTATAGAGTGACTTYTCCATCCTGGACCTTTCCATCAAGCTTCTAACTGCTTCATGTTAGAAGCAGAGCGTAAGATCTGTATTTTCTGAAGATAAAATTAAGAAAGAAAAGAAAAAAGTRAAAGTACAGAAAGCAAACACCCTTCACCAAAGTCCTCAAGTGACTAAAACCAAAATACTACAAAATTCTAGCAACCTTACTGAAGAGATAAGCTTCTCTCCTGCTGCTTAAAGCTCTGCATTCCAGCTGTATGAACTGCCCATAACCCTTACTCAGCAGTGAAACATTTTAAAAAGCATTTCTTGGCTTCTTGCCCATCAGCAGAAGAAAATTTGCATTTTTACAGTGTTTCTGCCCATCAGCACTAAAATGTTTTAATGGATTTCGCAGCTGTGCAGAGAGAATTTAGGGCCAGTCAGCGGATTCCAGTGACAGACTGCTGGGGGACGAGGGCTGAAGATGGAGCACCAGCTGACCTGACCAGTCTGTACGCTCCATAGAAAATTCAAATAGCAGCCTCCACCTCCAATGAGCATGCCAGGACTTCAGGATCAGTGGGCTCTTTGCAGCAAGGAACATTARATTCCTTGTTTTTCTGCTTGAGCTTTACGATGAGGAGCCGCTTTTGTAGGAACTCATGAAAAAGCAAAAGCATAGCTAATTACAGCTTCAACTCCCAGAAACTGTAACAAGTATATGGCATTTAGCCACAGATGTTTTTTRCTCTGCCTGAAACTACAGCATTTACTTTGAGAAAAAGAGCAAGAGCAAAAGCAGAAGAACATGGCAGCCCAAGGCTCCACTTGCAGGAGGTGAGAGCTGCCTACCTGTCTTTTAGGAGCTTCCATAGAGGACATCTCTGTCCAGCCCTGGAGACAGCACGAACGCCAGGCTCTACCAGAGCTCAGGCCTGCAGCCCTGACTGCCTTGACATGACTTTGGAAAGGATAAATGTGTGTATTAGCTCTCAGTTGCAAAAAGCAGTCAAGAATAAAACTATCATTTTCTTCATAAATTAGTGTGCTTTTATGCTGTTAACAATAGCTTAACAGGAACCTCAAGAGCTCCTTTCCCCAGAACAGGATCAAAAAGATATTCTATGATATTGACATTTACACAATGCTGCGATCCCTTAAGCTTAATTAATGCCCTTCCTACCTAACAACAAAAACACAGAAGCATTGTAAAATGAAGAAAAATCCAAGGTAAAAACCTTTTGTCAGCAACTATTTGAAATCAAAGCTGCAAATTCAGTAGATATACTGTAGGGAGGAATGGCAATAAAAATATATATGYATCACAAATGAAAAGAATAAAGTACCCAAAGTATCCATTTCCAAAGGACATTGTTGGTACTGAAATTACAGAGGTAATTTCTATGGAAAAGTTCCAGGACACTAAGCCCTGTGATAGAAAACAAACCTGTCTGTTGCTTTTAGATTCCATTGTAATTATGCCTTAGAAGTATGGGATAATTAAGTTTAACCCATGTRGAGCTACTCATCCTTAGAAATAGATTCTGAAAAACAAAAAAGCAAAAAAGGAAAATATTCTAGCTAAAATCCTGGTCAAGCTGAAGGTAGCAATGGTACCTCTCTTCAAAAGGAGGAAATGCTACATATCTCGATGTCTGTTCAAGGGGAATCCATGCTGGATGTGTCCTGGGGTGAGAGCCTGAGAACGCTCTGCCAGCCCATAAGATGAGCACCACACACTGGCATTGGGCATGCAGGTTTCCTCTCCAAGTACCACCAGGAATATCACCCGAGTACAGGATGGTATTTGCCCTCTCTCCTTTAGTTGTCTTCATAAAATGTCTTCATAAAAGTCACCATTTGTTTGGTGTGAGTCTTCACATATTAGCAATAATTTTCCACGGCACACAAATACAGCATTTTGATTTATTTACTTTCTTGCTGAAATACTTGCTTTTAAAGTTCTGGTGATTARGTATGGAGATTTCATACATTGTCCTAAGCTATTAGTTCAAATGCATTTTTTTCTCCAATACTCACCCAGTGAAACAAATCTGTTATTTTAGATACTGATTCACATTTAGCTGACTAAAGATGGTATTTTACAAASAGCAAAGAATACTAAATAACAGTTTTATTTTCACATAGATACAAAGAATTGTAAGTGCAATGAGGAACAATTAGCTGTTTGTCAGCTATATCAACAAAAGGTGTCAGAACATCATCTCTGTTCATGTGCATGAATACAGCATATTTATTCTGAGAGTCCTAAGGAGATCTGRGCACAAAGAGTAAAAACTGAAAGCCAACACCTCTAATGTGCCATTAAATATCCATCAGGAGTTTAGCCTCAGAGGCAAGATGAATTCTCCCTCTCATATCAGAAGGCATTCTGATCACTAATGACTCTAGGAAGAGCCATTTCAACACTTTGTACATAATGAACTCAAGATTTGAACTTATCAAATTATGATGTTATCATGAAAACTCACTTTGAACTGCATGATAATTTTGTAATATTCTTATTTGGAAAGAACAGGCCATTAAATAGGGAATAAATGACAAATAGGTAATTACACCTGGCAGATGACAAGGGTGGCATTTGTGTCTTAGTTTTCTATCTTCAGATCAGGCTGACAGGAAGCAAAGTCTTTAAAGAGAAAAACAAACAAACAATCAAAAAACAATCAGAAAAGTAACAGGAGAAATAAAACTATGGTTATTAAGATGGATCAAGATTCTCAAGATGTGTTTTTTTTTTTTCCTCTTGGAGGAGAGAATGAGGTTAAGCTGAATACAGGAACCGAATTCTTCCATCTCTGATTAAGGAAAGTCATAAACAGAGACAGAGGAGCCTACTAGTTTGGACCCAAGGCATTACTCACTGGCAGTGATGCTGCAGGCTACCTAGGGAGACAAGGACACGAGGATCCAGTGTCTCTGGTTTTACCTATACCAGGTTATCCTGTGTTAAACTGAGGAAAACAAACCAGGAAGACAATCTTCATAATTAGAAAGAAGAGTACAGCCATTTCACCCACATATACCTTCCTGAAATATCTACAGAACAGCTGAACTGGCTAACAGTCCCAGCAAACCTCAGCTACCAATTCCTCCCTGCCCTTCAGTGGGGCGTCAACATCAAGGTCCACTGCTGACCGACAGTCCCAGCTATCCTAGACTGCTTGCACTGGGCATGGAAGGAAGAGCAAGACTGGGACATATTCTTCATGAGAAGCATCAAATCACTCTGGTCAGGGAGATGCTAAGTAGCATTTTAGGATTAGACTCAGAGCTCCACACATCTGCGATAAGATGACAAGATAATAAACACCTTTCTTAGGTATTGCTCAGAGGACAGAGAAGCAATTAAAAATAAGTGGTGTCATTGGAACAGGTGCTTCCTAGGACTTGGTGCAAAGTCAGTCCTGACAGAACAGGCAAGTCACCCTGAACTACAGCAGGAATTTGGAGAGATTCTGCTGGAAAATTCAGCCTATTTTAATGTCTCTCCCACTGAGGAAAAGAAGATTTATCAGGGAGGTTTATGAAGCTGGATTGCTATTCTCACCAAGCAGGTTAAAAAAAACACCACTCTGAAACRTGTCAAATCAGTCTTCAAGATCAGGAGAACGATCAATAATTTTAGATCTAATAACTCTGTAATGACATTTACAGCAGGCTTACAATCTGGTGAAGAAAATGACCTTGGGAATTGTATGAGTCCTGCTGGGAAGAAAATACTTGAGTTTTCTGAACATTACATAGGAAAAGAGAGAATTAATCATAGAGAAGCCTCAGCACACTAGATGGAACAACGGCAACTCTTGTATATGAATTGTTGCTTTATCCCATCTGCATTATTCAAAAACCTTGAAGTAATTAGAATTCAGAGACTTTTTTTTGAGCTTAGAAGATGTTCTCTGATGCAAGTTCACTGATCTAAGTCATGGCAGAAGAAACAAACAGATACACACTTCAATAGACTCTTGAACTGCAGAGGAAACCATGAGACTTAACTGAAGAAAGGGTGGGAGAAAGAACGGCTTGCCAATTTGGAATAAATAAATTGAAGCCCAACTTATTTCTGCAATGCTATTAGTGATGAGCTATCTGTTGGCAGTAATGCAAATGGGATGAGATCTAAACAGTTTGATGCTGATGAGTTTTGGCCCTAATTTTTTAATTTTGGAGAATATTCATTATAGCCAAAAGAAAATATAAAATCAGCAAATCATTTTTTTTTTTTAAATCAGTGCAAGGATAGAGGAAAGAAAATCTTATACTGCTTAGTTTTGGGGACATTGTTAATATTGCACCCTTTCTATTGGAATACCTCTTCTAAAATGACAAAGAATAGAATGACAAAAAAAAAATAGAGCAAGAAGTTAAGGAGCTGCTTCTTGTGCACATTTCATTTAATTATCAATTTCCTTCCCTGGCTCAGGATGTTGAATGTCTTTGCAGGAGGGCTTTTTTTACAGCATCAAGATGGAAAAAATCCAATGGTAAAAGCACTCTCTTCTTTCAATGCAAAAATAAAAATGCCTACAGATATAGATCGTCTTAAGAAGTGTTTTTTGGCTCATTCTCTCCATCACCCCAAGACGGGAGGACAACAGTCATTAAGATGACAGAAAGCATTTTTACACCAAGCAGCATAAGTGTTCTGTGAATATCAATCTTGAGTTGCTCTTTAACAGGCTTGTTTTCAGAATCTGAGCATCTTGTTCTGTTTAGACATTTAATTATTATGCCTGTCATAGTTTGTTTATTAAATAGAAGCCAGTCAATATAAACCTTGCTGTGTTCAAAGCCTACGCAGCACAGGAAAATCTCCCCCACAATCAGCCAGGGTCAAAGCCGTTCCAAGGTRAAACAAGGTGTGCGTGTGTTGCAGCACACTCACTCAATGTTGCAAAACCCTACTTGTTTAAGCATCAGAGAGGATCTGAAACAAAGATTTATATTAGCCAACAGAAAAATCAATTGAGGGCTTCAATTCACTCACTCTCACTAGAATAAAGGGATTATCTAATGAACCTGAAAGCAACATATGATAATTGATCCATATAAATATTTATTGTACCTGACAAGATTTAATGTTGGGACCTCAGTGCTGCAAGGTACCGCTAASTCCTAAAGCTTAGCTTTTCAAAAGAAGATTCAGGTCCTGTAGGATACTGAAATTATGAGGGATTCAAGCCCTCCTCATGAAGTAATCCAGACCATTTCCAAAGCAAATATGAGCACCATATTAGGATCAACAGCTACTTGCTGCAGGGCAGAATTTGTAAAGCCTCTCCACAATCACCAAGGGAACTAAATAGCTCTGCCAGCCTATCACATTATTCAGAAAGGCAAACTCCCCAGCACAGCTACAAACACAAGCCACCAAGTACCTCCTTTATGCATTACTTTGAAGACAGAGCCACAGAGCGTCACCGGAGCAGAATCCAAGAAACAAGAAATTAAGACGACACACAAACAACAAAAGATTCCTCAAAGAATCAAAGAGAGAGAAAGACAAAAACTGCAATAAAATATTCATTGTCACAGTAATCTTACTACATCCTGAGCTGTACCTGGGGCCCCTGGGACCCTACCAAGACTATCAGCATCAACAAGCAGGAGCAGGAGACGTGTATTGAACAGCTGAAGTCACTGGTGGTATATCAAAATTACCTTCATTCAAATCCTTTGGATAACAGAGACTCTCTTGATGTGTTTTCCACTTTTAACAAAGCCAAGTGGGACTTGACTAGCATTATGTCACAGGCTATGCAAGATCTGTTTGCAATAGGTCAGGAATTACAAAGCACTGTTTTCAAATTACAATAATCTAATCTTATAGATGTGATGCTTAATAGACCCACAGCAAGACAAGGCAAAGTTCCCAGACTGCTAAACATGTCCTTTTAACAAGCTCCATTAATCAAAGGAGATTAACAACATGGCTCTGGATGTAATCAGAAGAATGGTTTGTAACCTATACTAAGCACCAACTGCAAAAACTGCACTTTCACAGTCCTTACTATTTTACTGTTGCTTTAAATGTCAATTGCTTGACATTTCTTTTAATAGGAATCATTAACAGAAATTTATAGTTAAATCTAACATTCTGAAATCAAATGTTATGAGACAAAGCCAAGAATATACAGCATTCTCYGAAAGTCAAATGATGTAACATGATGCAACAGACCTGATCCAAATGTAATAAATAAATTAAATGAATATTTTTAGTAAGTCAGTTACTCCAAATATAACTCACAGCATGAGAGTCCTGCGGAACAGTGTAAATAAGCATAAACAGCAGTATTTCAACTAAAACAACACAGTTTAACAGCAAGTTGAGTTCCACTTCACTTCTGATTTCAACTCTAAAGCCAGAATGCATCTCTTTGGTAAGCTTTACACACCCTGAATCTGGGACCCTAAAAACCTGGTCTTTGCTCCTACCTCCACAACTATTTGAATAGCAGTATATGCATCTATAGAAGTCASGGTAATTTAGTAACTTAGGCCAATGAAAAATGTCTAGTTTCAGAAAGCTTTTAGGGTGCTTGATAGTCTCCAAAATGGATTTTATTTTATCCTAAAAATTATTGCTTTGATATATCCAAAAAGTCTTATCTTCCAATTTAAAGTACAATTTCATTTTTCATTTTCTGCTTTACAGTGGTGCTTGGTAATGAGTCTAATAAGTACATTTATTTGCCCTCACATTCACCTCCAATTATTAGGACAGGGTTGTAATTTTTATTTATTACCTGTTTGTATTTTTGAATTATAACACACTAAGTAGGCTTAACAAAAGTAGAACAATTTCTGCATCTACTAATTAAGAGATAAATAAATGAGTTTCAGTCACTTTACAATTTACACAACTAAAGAGTATTGAGTACTCATGTTCTTGAATATTCAGGGATACTCTACTTGGTAGTCGCCTATCAWGTTGCTCCAAAAGCATAAGGAACAGAAGGAGAAACAGTGTGCAGCCTCCAGAAATCTAACCTCACTTTGTGGCAGCCTCAAATGGCCCTCTAAGCAAGACGCTTTCTAGTTCTCAGATCCTAAGCCGCGTTTTTCAACATGAAGATCAAAGAATACAAATCATAATTAATAATTTTGTTTTCAAATATACTGTAATTTCTTTTAGACTTGTTATTTCCCATGCATCCTTTTAGATGGCCAACAACAATCACTTCACAATCTGTGAAGACATGCAAAAAAGTCGTTTTTTTTTTYTTTTTTTCTTTTTTCTTTTTTTCTTTCCTCTTTTTCTTCTCTCACAAAGTTTGTTACAAAGCCCCCAGGAACAAATACATCCATCAAGAAAAAAGTCTTTTTGGCAACATATGCCATGAGTATTTTTTTTATGTAAGAAGATAAAAGGAATGATTAACAGAAGAGGCACATCATGTTGAATTACAATGATTAGATCAGAAGGGTTGTATTCATATTCATGAGCAAAAACATAATCAAAACAAAAACACTGATTTAGACTTTACTGGAAAATGCTGCATGAAACACACCTTCTTGATTCCTCTCTTAGGCTACAAAAAAAAATCTGGAACTTATATAAAGGSATCCTTCTACTTTCTCTCTCACTCTTTTTATTAACTTTCACTTGTTTTTATTTTTTGGCACAGGCTCCAAAAAGTTCTTGTCACAGATCTATCCTAGATCACAATTTCACTTGAAATATATTTCCATTAAATGAAAAAAATAGAACCAATGTTGATGCATAGAAGATGAAAGCCTTAAACAAACCATTTCTGAATTTCTGTGAAAGTATTCACACTGTAGAAGTGCAATAATTCAGTAATTCTTATCTWACTATTTAAAGTGCTTACCTAAATCCTAAACAAATACCAGAGAACTCAATTGGTCTTACAGCACTTTGGTTAGCTCCGCACCATATTTAACACATCAAGGAGCTCCATGGGATCATTTGGTGATGAGGATTCAGGGTTAGCAGGCATCAGCTGCCAGCAGCTGGACACTGCAATAGCTGTTACTAGAAAGAGTTTAGACAGTTTATACATGCAGCACGTATTTGCATTCTGGGTCAAGTATTAGTAATTAGATCACGCAYCTGAATCACTCTGAAAGGCACCTTAAAATAGACCTGAGACCTTCATCACTATAAATGCAGATCAGTTTCATTGACTTTAGACATAATAGGAGTGAATGTGCTGGAATTACTCCCAGGCTTCTCTCACACAGTCCRAGAGAGACAAGAATGGTGTGGACTCACCAACAAAGAACTAAGCAGGAATGATTATTCTTTGGAAGGGAAGACTGGTGAGTAAACAAGGATGAATACTCTTTGGAAAGGGAGATATTGGGTTATTCAGGCCATGGAGACAAAAGCAGTCAATCTCTTAGAAATGCAAAAATACTATCCCCGCTTGCCATCCACTGTATGYTGTGCCTCTCTGAAACTTCTGCCATTTGAAGAACAAAAAGTGATGATGTTCCTCTTTCGCTAGGTCTACGCAGCTACACAGAACGCAGCGGGGCACCATTAGTTGATAGAATAAAGAGGGAAATCCCTTTATTTAACCCAGCCCCTTACTTCTTACATGCACTGAAGCTGTGCACACATCCAAGCAAATGAGTACAAAGACCTTYCCCTCATCCGACCCAATTCTGTCAAAGATTCACACACGGAGGAAGTGGGTGTAGAGSTGACACATGCAGTGTCTTCTGAACATATCTTCCGAACTCTGTAAAAATTTTAAAAGGCAGTAACTTGCTATTAAGAGCATCCAAGACCCTCATGGGGGAAAGGGAAGCTAGCTGAATGCATGAAAATTCAGTCAAGAGATTACAAGGCTGCCCAGAATTGTCCACAGGTGGGCTGTGGGCACTGTTGGAGGAACTGTTACTCTAGAGAGAGTGGGATTTCAGGATACAAACACTTGATGCTACAAGTATATCATATTTGAAAGGATAAGCAAATTTTAAWAATTCTTTTCTTTTTAAAAAATGGTTAAATTCCAGTAGAATTGCAGAAGCAAAATTCAATTACTGGATTGTTGCTAACTGTATGGTTATAGTTGCTGGCACTCACCTCAAAGAGTCTGCCTACAAAAGCAATGTAGAATACAAAGAAAGAGGAAGTGCTCAAACCAACCCTAGATTTTAATTTGGCTACTCTAAAAAATAAATAGCAACTCACTACATACCCAGCCACTGGCAGTTGGCTAGATCATATCGTGTCAAGTAGTCAACACTAGAACATGTTGCCCGGAGTCTTTGCAGAGTCTCCATCCCTAGAAAAATTCAAAACTTCCCTGAGCAATCCACTACATGTGACCCTACATTGAGYAGCGTGGTTGGACCAGGCAGTCTCCAGAGGTGCCTGCTAACCCCAACTGTTTGTGGATTTTATGTGATCAGTTTAGYGCGGATTTATGAGAAATTATTTAAGGACTATCTTGGATTCTCTTCCAAGAACTCAATCAGGGAGAGTGCTCTATATACATCCAAAGTTGGTTAAAAAACATATATATAACATACACACACACACATATCTACAAATACATTTTGTGATTCATCTTCACTGGTGGACAGAAGACAACTCTGAACAGCACAATGAAGGAAAAGCAATGGTCGCCAGAGATGACAGATGCAGGAAGAAACTTCACAGGAGCAGAAGAATGAAATTCATAGCCTTGAAATGTAGGATCATAAAAAAATAAAGACTTACTTAAACCTAAGACTGAAAGAAGTACACAACCATGGCAGGTGTTTGAGTCAATTTATCACAGTCACTACTCCAGGCTTTCTGATAGTATCACTAATTTTTCTCACAGTTTCTAGGCAAGACACTGTGGGGTGTGATAAACAGAATTTATATGAAGAAGGCAGTAATTTAAGCCAAATCACCTGTGATCTTCCTCAAGACAGAAAAAAAGGTTCTTCATGAAAGAAAGAAAAGGCAGATTTGGGAAGTAAGTGAGCTGCCTCATTTACTGAAAATTAATGGGCTTCAACGTAGGTTTACAAAACTCAGACTTGTTCAATGGTCCTGCTGATACCATACAGTCAAAAACAACTTCAAAAAGAGCGTATCTCATTTTGTCCAACCAACCTCAATAATAATAGCCTCAAAACAAAAGAACATTTCTTTCCCTATTACCTACTCCTCTTCCCATCTACACCCACAGGTCTATATTATTTACCGCATACCATAATGTAACACATATGTGTTCTTATCCACCCCAAAAGAGAAGTTTTGTTTGTTACCTCTTACCGACAGTTATTTTGACAGTTCTTTTCTGAGAGTCCATCCTCATCTTCTCCCATAATATCCACTGCCGAAAATATCAGTGCAACCAGAATTGCAAAGCAGCATACCAGTGCAAAGATCACAATGCATCTTTGCTGGGACTGAAAGAGATTAAGATTTAAGAAGTTTTAGTGGAGTGAATACATTCTAAGCAATGACCTAAGACTCTAAAACTTTTAAWTAGATCTAAAATCCTTTGAGTATCTCCCTGCCATAGCTGTCAACATGAAACACACCTCAGCATGAAAATGTATTCTCAAAAMTATCCTTCAGGAATCACCTTGAGATGTACATTAAGTCTGTCAGGAATTGTTAAATAATTCATATCACAAACAATATTCAGAATTTTAGATGTTTTTCATTTACACGACAAGGAAGGAATTATGCATTAAAATAATTTCCCATTAACTACACATTCTCTGATTATGCATCACAGTTACAATACATAYTCCAGGATGGCACTCAACAGTCTTGAGAGTCTTGTTTTGCTTAGAGGAAATAAAACAAGTTAATGCAAGAAGACTGAAGAGCAAAGTCATTTTCTTGTTGCTACACAAAGTAGTTGACATTATTATTACTATAGCCGTCACAACCACAGAGAAACTGGGACCAGTCCTTGTCCCATTGTACTTGCACTATAAAGAGGAAAAAAAAAAAAAAAAAAATCACAGATGACAGGATTCAAGGAAACACTAGGACATTGTCGTCTGATATAATGGACAACACTCGTGACGCAGCATTTCCTCATTCTGTAGTATGAAATCCTGCAATACTCAGATGCAGTTCTGCAGTGCTACAGATAAATGTGAAGTCTTCAAAAGGTAATCTCACATATAATATACAATAATCTTTCCATCATGCAGCTCTGTATTCTGAAACCTAATGTTCAAACAGGTATAAYATACATTTTCCTACTGAAGGAAGTTAGCTTTTCTTTCTCTGTATATTTTTCTGCTAACTTCCATGGTTATTTTCTTAATTTTCTGTTATCAGACTGTTATTAAAATCTCATATTTAGAGAAAGAAATCTTCTTGACAAAGGAATGGGAAAGTGCATTAACCTCATGCTTACTGCTTAAAACCAAATTCATTATGTTTGCATTGTCATTTTAAGACAATTTACTCATTTTAAGAAGTAATAATTTTCACAGAGACAAAACCTTTTCCCACAGGCACACAGAAAGGGCCTATCTTTTCCTTTCTCTCTCTCTCTTTATGAGCCTCCAATGCTTCCAATTTAGGGCATATATGAAAAGAATTCRTTTAAGAGCATATCAGGTAATTTCACAGGCTGAAATAAAAAGCTTATCTGACACGTAGAAAACAATTTTCTCAGAGAAACAGGGACAACTGCAAAAAATATCTGTACCTAATACCAATACTGAATCTTGTGCTTAAGCKGTATGTATACTTATTTTATACATTTCAAATATATAATTAAGTCTGTGTTTTCTAATATACTATCTAAACCTTCTTGAGAATGCGGCATAAGAAAATCCTCTTCAAGCATTTACAGAAGCTGCTCCCCAGATGAATATATTTGAGTATTTTTTTTTCTGCTGCTGGGTATAATAAAGGCAACATGTGAACAGGAATTATCAAGGACCACATTTTGGTGCCCAGAACCAGGGCTGCAGTCATACGCACAGTGGGAATTAATAGCTAAGCATTACAATATTGTGCCATACCAGTGGCAAGGAAAGCTATGAAACCTCAAAGAAGAAGAGGTGTTTGGATCCAGGATGCTGCTCTCTGTTTTTTAATCATGAGGATGGGGAACSCTCTGGGACTACCTTTACCACATGCTGCTTGTCAGGGTGCTGCAGGCACGGAGCACATTGCTCCTTCCTGGCAGGCGCACGGAGTCGCAGCATCCCCAGACAGGGTCAGTCTGGGAGGCCAAGGCAGCAACCAGTATCATTACAAGAAGCCTCCAGACCTCCGTGATGCACATCACAAACCATAAAACAGCSTTCAAAACCTTTCACCAAGCTTTAAATTTAAAGATCAAAGGCTGTGCAAAACAAACAAAAAACCCCCAAAACCTCAGAACATCAAAAATGGTATAGCAATATATAATAAGAATAATAGCATGTGAAACTGATGCCCTGATTTCCTTCAAGATGAGAAAATTTTATGGTAAAAGTTTCCAAACAGTCACACTGGGAATACAACTACCTTCTATGCAACAGAGAAAGGTCCCCAAAAATCCAGCATGGATCCTGCTAATCCAATTTGAATAATCCATCTTGAATATATACCTAGAAGTTAGGTGGAATAGAAATTAAAGGCTTCTGGAGTTTAGGATTTTAGCATGTATTTATAGAAATTAAAGGCTTCTGGAGTTTAGGATTTTAGCATGTATTTGTATAAAATATATTTGTATAAAGTTTAAAACCATATTCATTCAGTTTGCAGCTTAGCACCACTAGTAATACTAATGCTATTTTACCAGATCTGAAATAAAGACAGACTTACACAAATCTAATTTTCTCCTTTTTATTTACACAAATCCTCTACATAACACATTTTTTTTCTTTGCCAATTATAAAGGATTACTTATTTCATTTTGCCTTAAGTACCTGCTTAATAATATAGTTACAAATAGTGTAGGGGACCTTTTCTAAAAAAAGAGACAGAGATTATCCAACTGTAGCCATGGTATTTTTTCTTTGAACTGAGAAAAGCTCAAATATTCAACACAACAAAGGAAAAAATCCTAAACTGCTATTGGTCTACCATAACATTTTTAGTCACAGGTTCAAAGGGGTAGGTATAGGCCATTTTAAACAGTTTATACAGTTATTATGAAGAATTTTTAAGGGTTTTGCAGTTCATCTTGGAACAGCTACTACCATGTGGTAACTTTCTCAATGCTTTTAAATCTTTTCAAACTATATTTAACATTAGAAATGCACATCTGAATATCACTCACCGCTCAAATTCATGTTCAGATTAGAAAACAAAGAATCAAAAATAGCCACTGGCACCAAACAAGTCCCCTGCACTTTTCCTTTGACAAGGGTAATAAATTGTAGTTTTCATGCTCTAACACCACACTGCAGGCTATTTCCTAATAGCCTTTTTCTAATGAAAATGGATTAAAAGAGACAATACCGCTGGTCTATTGTATTCTTTTTTCTTTTTTTTTGAATGATAGCAGGCTTCTCAAAAGAACTTAATTCAACATAAAAGCATCCCAAAGAGACTAGGAGGAAGCTGCCTGGGTTTGCTCCTGGTGTGCCAGGGGGCTGGGGCAGCCTGGTCCCTTGGTATGGGGCTGCTGTGGGTTCCCTTGGCTGTGGGGGATCCATTGTGGGTATCAGACCCATCTCCTGCTTCCTTCAGGAAGAACTCAAAGAAGCTGGTGTTCAAGATGTCAGACTATCACTTAGTTATTGAATACCGGGCTGGGAAGGAACTCTGAAACTTATGTAGTCAACGCCTCTGTTCACGTACATGATCATTTCATACATACACAATTCCTAACAGATGTTTGTCTCATCTGTCCTTAAAAGACTCTTGTCGAAAGAGATCCTATAGTCTCTTCAGGCAACTTAATCCACGTGTTTGTATCTTGTTGTCCAATTTAAGTCTCTTCTCCCTCAATGTAATTTTTCTCCTTCCCGTATTTGTTGAAAAGGGAGAACAGAGCATTTCATTCTTATTTACTACAGCTTTTTAAAGCTCTCAAGGCTGCTAGAGGTGCCACACAGGAGATGGGCTACATGTCCCACAGGACAATCATGGCTGAGAGCTTCAGTCTCAACACATGGACTTTGACTGTCAGCACAGAAATTCAGGTGCATGGGAGACTGATTTCTTCAGAGCTGATGAAGGGGAAGAAACATCTGCAGGAATGAGAACCATCTTAGATACATCTTCCTCTTCATGTGAAAAGTGCACTTCTTCCATCTCCACCACGCAAGTTAAGCAATACTTGAATAAATCCCCTCAAATACTGTGTTCACTTAAACAAAATACATTTTTCATACTTTTCTAACCCTAGGTAGAGAATAACAGACCAAAAAAGGAGCAATAAGATGCAATTAATACATAAAACAGGGCTAGTCTGAGATGTTTGTCATCTGAGAGGGACCCTATTTATATGTCTTAGTATTAAGAAATCATATTCTATGCCAGTTAAGRTTCCATCAGATCTACATTATCCAGGTAGAATTTAAAATGATAGAAAGGAGGACAAAAACCTTGATCTTTGCTCACTTACATTGCTTAGTGGCTGTCAATAACACTTCCAAGAGCCCATAAAGCTTTTGCTTCCTTCACAAATAAAAATCAGCATCCCTGGGGCAAGGAAACCTTTATCAGGAATCTTTCTTTTCCTCAATACAAGAATGCCCTTCTCTTGTCAAATAGAAATAACAAAATCCTAATGTTGCATATAAGTTGAAAACTGAGCATAGTATAACATGTCCATGCTTTATTTTATGCTTATGCTTTATTTTTATAGTTAACAAAAGTGTTAATATGTATACAGCATACTAATAGAGAATTAGYATCTGTCAGTTACACAAGCAATAAAAGGGGGATTTTCACATCTTCAGTCCTATCAGTGTCTGCTGTCTTTCCTGCCCCATGTCTGACAGCAGTACAAGAACAGGAATACACATCTTCAACACTAACAACTCATTGAACAGCTCTTAAAACTCTGCAAACAAGTAGGATTTCAGGGAATGTTATAGTACAAAAAGATAGCAAAGGAACTGGATTTCAAGGATTATCAATTACTTCCCTGGGTTCTCAAAATCATTATGTGCATTTAWTAGAGAAAAAAATTATAAAGAGAGCTTTCATTAAGCAATGCTAAGCTGTATACAGTAAAAAAAAAAAATCTCTTAAATCTCCCCTAGTGTGGTTAATACCGATCAACACTATATTTATTTACTAGATAAAAAAGAAGCTAAAGTTGAATACTTCCAAAATGGTTGGAACCTGGCAAACTTTACCCTTGGACATTTAAGATATTGGCTGAAACAAACTAAGCAATTTTAGCACTTTTCCTTGAAAACRAATGACTGAAGTATCAGCAGGCTGAAAAGAAGTAGTATCTGTATTAAAAAAAAAAAGGAAACATTTGAGTAGGGGAATGGGAGCTTGGAAATAATAAACTAGTTATTTCAACTTCAGCATCTAGAAAATACTTGAACAAATAATGAGGTGGTTATGTGTGAACACCTGGAAGATTAGCATTTTTGTCAAGAACAAGCCATGTCAATCTATTCTAATTTCCATTTTTCTTAATCATGAGTCATGTTATGGTGCCAGAAAAGCTGAGAATAACATATATTTTGATCCTCTGTAAAATTTTCTTASAAGCAAGAGAAACTTAATCCAGATTATTATAGGAGCAGTGTAGAAATGTCTGGAACACTGTGCTCATTGAAAAAAAATGGATGTTTTAGAATGGAGGAGGAAGATTGTGCTGCTCATCTGTTTTTGTTCAGTGTCTTCATTAATAATCTAAATTATGGAATTGAAATGGAAGGTGCTTAGTAAGTYTTTAACTAAAGCAAAATCAGGATATACTGAAAGCATACTGAGAGACTGAATTAAAATTTCAAAATAATTTTGAAAAATTAGAGAATAAGGTGAGCAAAGCTAAAATTCAATTAAAGAAGAGAGAAATGGTACCAGCAGTGGGGAACAATCAAAGAGAGGAAAAAGCAAAACCAGAGGCTGGAGTGTCAGTAGTTTGGAAAAGAGAAGGAATATGATCAATGCATACAAAATCATGAGCACAGCAGGTAAAGTGAAGGCAAAACTGCTATTCACCAAAATTTATAATACCAGAAACAGATGTTTATTGAAACCAGTAGGAGTTTCAAAAGTACTTTTTTATATAGTGGATATTGAGCTTCTGGAAATTGTTGCCACAGGAGGCTGTGAAAGCAAATAGCAGCAGAARGTTTAAAAGGGGATTAGCCAAAGTCTTTGACAACAAAACCAAAGCAGATACTGGAGAAAGCAGAAAGGGATTTGCCCTCTAATTCTGACTCCAGGGGAGACACTATTGCCTCTATTAGAGGCAGAGCACCAGGTAGATGTATCACTGCGCTGATCGGGGGGGTATTTCCTATGCTGCTGTATTAAGCGTTTGGTTTTTCTACAGAGGGACCAGATTACGACGTGAACATGAAACCACTGTCACACTATTGTGAGGACGAACACCTCTATGTCGTGGTACTGCACACAAGGCAAAAGTAATCCTTCTCTATTTCAAGTTGATATATCTTATTCATCTTTCAGGGCTGGACAATCAGAGAGAGCTCAGAGGAAAAAAAAAAATCAACAACAGCCGAGATGAGATCTAAAACACTTGTTATAGAAGAACAAAAGGATTTTTAAAGTTGGTGGTCTTTAATCTGAAGGAAAAAAGCACACATGGAGGAGAAGACTATAAAACCCTTGAAATACATCAAAGGTTGCTGACAGTGAGAAAGTAACAACCTGTTCTACTCATCCATGACAGGTAGTGATAAATGCACCACAAAAACTCCTTCAGTTCAATACAGGAAAAGTTTCCAAGGGGCTGGAAAAAAAGAAGTGCTGGAGCAAATTGCTTGATATCTCTATCTTCTATTGCTAGAAGATGTAGATGTACCATTACTGTATGAGAAGTGTCTTACTGAATTTGTCACACTGATCTAAACAGCAGTGCCTGGTAAATATTTAATCCTGAAGTTTCCCCAATTAACAACCAGAAAGCAGATCAAGAATTAATGATAAAAAAAGTCTTTAATTTCAGTCATGTTTTCTAAACAAGGCAAATGCAGTCACACTGTCTGCCCAATCAGTCCCTGCCTCTCCAGTTACTTTTGAAACCTTTTTTAAAAATAGATCTATAGAAATGTAATTATCTGAGGCATTTTGGGAAATTTGCTATCCCGGTCAAGCTGCCTGAGAGGGATCCAGGCTCACGCCTCTCCCAAGGGGAAGACCAAGGCTTTGACCAGCAGCGCGCTCAGCTCAGCACTGTGCAGCCTTGTGCAGATGGGGGGTGAGAGGTGGGCCATGAGGAATCAAAATCACCGCATGGAGACAGACATGGGTGGCCTGGGACCACAGCTCAGGTCCACAGGGAAACAGCCGTGCTGGTCCCACTGCTCGCTACACCTAGGGAAGCGGTCGTGCTGGTCCCACTGCTCGCTACACACAGGTTTCCTGCAATTGTCCAGGCATACAGCACACTGACAGCAAAGGCACCATAAAGTGGAGAGTAATAAGCTACGGAAGACACCAGGACTCCAAAGGACAGTTGTCTGAACCTTCTCCACCCAAAGGTCACATTACAGAAAGTAACTAACACTCAGCACATGACCAACAAGCCTCTAAGACATTTTTCTTCACTGGAGCTGGTATGAAAGATGGGGAGAAGAGCCTTCATATATTTACATACTGACATAACACTTGCCTGAAACCAGACCTTGACTTCTCAAAACAACGCACTGTCTCGGTCTCTAGCTTAACATAAGGCAGCACTGAAGTGTGGCAATGCCAAAAAAGGTCAGTATCTACACAAAAAAGTTTACTCAAGTGTTTCCAGCAAAGAAAGATACCTTTATTAGGCCTAAGCAAACAATTTAAAAGTCCCTGTAAAAAGGATTTCTATATCCTAGCATCTCTTCGTCACTTCTTTAAACCTGCAGCCCCTATGAAAGGATGGTTACCAGATCTAGCATCAGTCCCATTACTCCACTGGAAACTTGTGAGGGAAAACCCCTGTGGCAGACAGAGGTACTGTCAGCTTCTCTTTGCATCAGCACTTCCAACATTTGATAAAAGACAAAGTTGCTTTAAAACAACCCAAAGTTAAACAAGCAACAACAAAGTCAAAATAAGCCAAAAATCAGAACCTGGAAAAAAGGTAAGTAAGAATGGAAGGGTGGAGAGAAGAAAATAAGAAAGGCGGGGGAAAAGCCATGTTCAATATAGAAACAAAGAAGCCAGTTCTATRGTTCACAAAGAGGAAAACAAACAAACAAAAAACCTTTAAATAAGACAAGGAACCAGAAAGGTAATACAGAAGGAAGAGAGGAAGAAAAGAGGAAGAGAATGAAGTAAGAAGAATGAGAAGAACTACTGAGAACAATCTTAAGAAATACAAAATTGAAAAGTTAAAAACATAGACAAAATGGTCTATTCCTACCATTTTTCTATGATCGAAAAATGTAAAACATTAAGATTAGTACTTAAGCATCTATGAAGTAGAACGGTGCAGCTAAAAATTTTATTTCTAATGCTTATACACATACAATCTAAGACCTTTAATGTGCAGATAAAAGACCTTTTACATACAACTGTAGTCCACAAAAACTAAATAAAACTGAACAGAGCCCTTTTCAGAAATTATCTCAAATGCTGCAAAAATATCAGTGAGCACACAAACAGGTCTATTTTTTCCCCATCAAGAGCTGGATCCCGCAGGCAGCACTTTGAGACGGAACAAAATTAAGGAATAAATTAAGATGGGAGCCCCGCAGCGTACTGCAGAACAGCCCATTTAACACCAGCCATTAGGATCGCCAGAGGATGGTGGGCTGGGGGCATCGAGCCCGAAAGGCAGGGATCGGCCTCACGCCTGCGGCTCCCACATGGGCAGGGGCCAAAGCTGCGAAATCCCTGGCAGGGAATGCTTGGATTCCSAGAGCACAAGTGGTCTAGCAGTCGGAAATCTCATCCGTAGCCCCATTTCCTAGCTTATATTTGATGTTGACAGCCTTAAATGACAAGGTGGTCTGAAACATTTCTACAAACCAGAGGCGTTTTTCTCCCCCCTTCTGGATTTTTCCTCTCTACTAGATTCTGCAGTAACCTGCCCTATTGGGTCCATCTCCAGCCAACAATTCTTCTGTTTTGACTGAGCAATGGAAGAAACCCTCTACGCTACTACCATCTCTTCTGCAGTTTCTTTCCCATTTATCACAATCCTGTTCTTTCCTACAGCCCCTGACCCGTGACTTTTTTAAATCTCTTTTGAAATGAAGGGCTCAAGGTATGGGCTGTCTCTTACATCCAAAGATTAATGACTTTTAGCCTAAAGCAAAATGAAGCATTTTTAACCTCTAAGGGGGAACAATAGATTCTTCTCATAAATTGCAGGTGAAATATGTTCACAGCTGTAGGTTTTTCAAAATTATTTTAAATGCCTCACTAAGAAAGCAAGAAGGTCCCATATTTGAAATAATCACTGAAGCAGTTAGAGCTTTGCATTTAACACGTGCATAACAGGTATTTGCTTATTTCAGGATTTATTTTCATCAGGTCACCTCTCAACACCAACGTGGGCTGGAGCACCAAASTGTCCGTCCTGCTCCCTATAATCCAGATTCATTCCATTCCCCCAATCAGCTTAACAGGCTTTCTTCTGGCGATATAAACCTGGCCCAGACCATGCAGGATTAGCTAGCAATCTTCACAGACTGCTTTAGCTCCGGAGATAAGGCTCCTAGAGGAGCAAAATATATAAATAAATTTTAACTTCAACTGTTGCACAAATAACGCTTGTTCTGGGCAAAGGACAACCTGTGGAGGCAGTAAAATCCCATAGTTCCCCACAAAAATCAAGACCCTAATGCCGAGCACTTGCAAGCCATGCATCCAGAACAAGCAGCATTAAGGGCCATATAGGAAGTACTGTGGGTGCTGGTATCACAATATTTAACATTACAACATCAAAGAACTCAATAGAGGATTCAAGTCTGACAATTCAAGCCTAACAGAAAGGATAAGGGAGACTCGGGGCAGCAATTTTGCACACAATAGATGCATCTTTACATGCAAAAGGCATTTTAGGGTAAAATACAGGAACCTAAAAACATTAAGATAAGTGAAAAATTGAGTAGGACCATGACAGATCCATTTACACATGCTTGGCCTCCAAAAAGCATCCAAATATCTATGTGGATCTTATTCATTTTCCATGTCATGTTCCATGAAATCAGGAAGACTTTGCAATGTAAATCCTGTTCCAGGTCAGTAATTATATATAACTTCATCCTCCCTACAAATATTTCCATCTATCTATATATGTATACAGGCACACACGCACAGACAATATATATATAATTATGACCTTTAAAATTCACCAYGGATCTGTTCTTAAATCACAAGGAAAAACTGCTAATAGCTTAAATTAAGCTAGATATGTTTTTATGTGAAGATCGGCCAGACAATACCCCCTGTTTTTCACTTATAAATCATAAAAGTCCCTACTACATTTAAGAAGAATTGTAATTTATCTTAGTACTTTACCTGTGAAAAATAAATCCTATTCACATAGTTAAGTAACCTAAGACTTGCTAGCAGAACATCATCAGCAACAAAAATAATGAACAAAAAAATAGCTAAAATAACATTTCTGCCAGAGATGTGCTTTTATTTAATATTTCTGCTGGTAAGGTTTTAATCTACACTAAATAAATTCTAGAAATGACAAAGATTTTTTTTTTTTTTTTGCAATGCTTGCATGTGTCATTTTTGGAACATGAGATTCTCATGTGTTTAGTCAGCTCAAGCATCTTCATTCACAGCCTTTCATGGTTTTCAAGCAGGATTCACCATCCTTCTTTGATGAGAGCTTTTTCATAACCAGTCTAATTAACAGTGCAACACTCACTACCCTAACCTTTCCTCCACCGAGGATGCAGGAAAGCATTTTGCCCTGCAGCAGGGGCAGGCTAAGAGCACATGCATCATTAGTTATAACAACAACCTATTAAGTCGAGGTAAAGCCATCGTATTTTAGCATCAAAGGCGGGTGCTGCAACTGAACCTGAAGCTACATTTAACTTGGCTTAAAATTAGCTGAATTGTAAATTGCTAGTTTGCCTGACATGTTAAAAACAAAATCTGAGGAGTTCAAATGAATTAGAGAGAGAAGAAGAAAAGGGAGGAAGGTGGGAGAGTAAAGAGAGAATCTGCTTTCATTTACTCTGCTGAGATACACTTAGAGGAAAAGTTTTATTAACACTATTATAAATTGACACAAGTTCATGAAAGTCAATAATGTCATATAGGAAGCATTTATTTTTAGCCATTCTGAATTTCTAACTACACTGAGTATGTGTTGAAATAATAGATTTGCTACTTGGCCAAGCAATTTAATTTCATTGTCACAGAGAACGCAACCAATGTGATATTAAAGTAGAATATAATTCCTATTGTGAAAGAGGGATAAAAGAAAATACAGAAGGGCTTATGATCCAGAGCTAATCAGCAAGATAAAGGTAAATCAAATAATTATAGTGATTATGTGCGTCTGATCCATGCTTTCTTTCATGACAGACGTGAAAGGCAATTTAGCCACCATATTTTTAATGCTATATAATTCTGTTTAAATTAAATGATATTAATTGTAATTTTTATAAGCAAAGTAATTCTACTTCATGGATATTTCCTTTTCTGACTGGAAAATATGGAACAGATTGAGTCAAAGATGGGACTACTGTACTGATTTAGGCTTCCAGGAACAGTAAAATACATATTAGAAAACAGATTCCTACAAGGAAAACTCATTTCTTGGAGAGGAGAAAACAAAGACATTTGGCCCAGATCTTTCCTTGCCAATCTCATGCTTTGAGGGAATTCTCCAAGACAAGATCTCAGAATTTCTGCAGAAAAGGAACCAAAGACAGAAGTCTTCCTCCTTGACATTCCTTGCTTTYCCTATTACCCATACCATTCCTGTGACTCCAGCTAAACCTTTTTGATTGAAAGATGGAAAAATGTGATGTCACCGACACGAGCATCATTCTCTACTCTGTGTGAAAAAAGCCACGGCGGGAGCATCCTCTCCCACAGCTGCTCCCAAACGTGGTCACCCACTGCAGGGACACAGGGAAGACCAGGGCTTTTACGGGATTTTCTTTTTCCCCTTAAACACAAGCATGTTCATGGGGAGGGAGAGGAAAAAATTATTACTTTTTTCAAGGTTTTCAATGACTAGAATGTTTGATTGTAACARTTAACAATAATTACTAATAACAAATAATGACTTAATGGTTCAGAAACATTCAGTTAAAGCTTTCCCTGAAACACAGCAAAAAAAGCACGCAAAAGGAGACTACTTACAATGAGTGTCAATTTGTTAGCAGGAAAAAAACAGAAGAGAACCACAAAACTTGTCCAAAGTAAATCATTCATGACTGCCCTTTCTTTCACTGTGCCAACTACAGTGGTCCTCTCCTGCTTCCCTGCTCTACTT
Source organism: Nothoprocta perdicaria (assembly GCF_003342845.1). Lineage (NCBI taxonomy): Eukaryota > Metazoa > Chordata > Aves > Tinamiformes > Tinamidae > Nothoprocta > Nothoprocta perdicaria. The sequence goes on from NW_020455508.1 coordinate 170,944, forward strand.
ACAGCAAAATATTAATCACCATTGCTGGTCTCCCTCTACCAAGTGCCCGCTGTATTCCTCATTCTGCTGTTTTACCTCTTTTTCCTCTTCTCTTACAGCACAGAGGAGCCCACACGAGAAATATCCGGGTTCAAAACATCCTGAAGATAGGAGACCTTTGAAGGGAAAGGCAGGAAGCATCAGCTTCCAGCTTCTGTGGGGCCAGAGAGATGAGGTTTCTCGAGGATGCTACAAGCACGTTTCCACACTGGCAAAATGCAAAACCACTTGACTCAACTTCTCAGGTTCCTCTGGAATCACCTGCTACTTCTTTCACCAGTGAAAATGTTGCCCTCTGCTAAGTCTTTCCAGGAGGGCCTTTGCGCCACACTTGTAAGATGAGAATCCTTTTGCTTTGATGGGGTACAAAGGTGTCCCMGTTTACAGCCTTTTGACAGGTTTTGTGTCTCTGCTTTGCTTTCCTCATACATTACCTTCRTAGAAAAGGCTTTTGCCCTTCCCATTCCTTAGTCTATACTCATTTCCTATTGGTATRTAGGTACTTAAAATATTTGCTTTGTTTTTCTTATTCTTTATATAAGAAATATTCTATGTTTTCTAAATTATATTCAACCAATTTGCATGCAAAGATAATCTATGAATATCATAACTAACTGAAGTTGCATTAAAAAAATAATCAGTTTGGCTTCCTACCTTTTTTATTCTGCCTTTGATTGGATATTGTGCCTAAGATTTTGAAAATTCTGATAAAACAGAGCCCTGTCACATAAAACATTTCAATTTGGAGACTCTGGGACCGGGTAAAACGTAGACAGCACTTCAACTATCCTCCAGTTGGGACCATTATTCTTCAACTCATTATCAACTTTTCACAGCACCTATAGGAGTTTAAAATTTCTTGGAGACCTCCACTTTTTTATTAAGTCAATTAATAGCTTTGAAATTATTAGGAAGGACACAGATGCAGGCATATAAATATACTATTTACACACATGAACACACCATCTTGAACCAAGAAAATYTCTGTTTGAGAAGACAATAGTCTAGAAGATGAAATATGTTATCAGGCAACCATGACTGCTACAGAGGAAATCGGTACATGTACTGGCTCTTGCCATCAAAACCATCAAACATGCCAGCCCACCTGTCTCCTGTATTACGATCATTTTTAGATGAGTTGATAATCACTAGAAATTTTTAACCTCTAAAATTTTTAACCACTAGAAATTTTTAACCATTGCCAGTTAAGACTTCCCAATCATTGTATAAACCAAAACATGAAATGAAGCTACTGTGAAGCTCTATTTTCTTACTTTCAGTTCTGCAGGAGAGAATCCCAACACAGGCAGAAAACTGTAAAGACAGATGAAGTCAGATCTTGAATACAAAATAACAAATCCTGCAACATAGCAATTTGACATGGGGGAGGCATCTTGCTCTCACAGATGTTTCAGTGTTCCTGAAAGGAGAGAAGGTGTATTGCACTCAGTGACAGAATTAATGATGTTTCAGAGAAAGCCACAGGAAAATGCAACTTCACACCAACAAATGTCATTAAACATTATCACCATTCATCCTACTGTAAAGTCCAAATATTTTTTCTGAGTTTTTTTTTTCCTTTGACAGTATAGTCACCGAAAAAGAATATTCTTTTTGGAAGAACGGAAACAAAACTATCTGGAATATAAGACGCTGATTTGGTTGGCAGTCTGTTGTAAAATTGTTCTGGCACAGGTTTATGTTCACACAACATAACGTCCTTTCAAAACTGCAAAATAATGCAGAGCTTAGGTTTAGGCAAACTGCAAAATCCTATTACTGCAAAAAGTTCCAGAAAGATAGAAAGATTAGCCTGGGAAATCCAGCTCAGCACRTGAGTCTCATTACCAATCTAAAAATACAGTCCTAGTTCTGGACAACAATGTTTTATTAGAAGCTTTCCTTCTCAAAGTATAGACATTTGTTAAGTATATAAAAATAAACAGATGCCTGTAAGTTCACATTCTATGTTGTCAGAAATGTACATATTAAAAAAAAGTTCCAGAGGTTCCAAAGGTCTCACAAGACAGAATTTTCTTCTTTTTCCTGAAAGTGGGGCTGGTAAATAAATTGTTGGCATTTTGAAAGTAATTTGAGATATGTAGACTATATAATTGGAGCGTTAGTTTTTTCCTGAAAACAGTAAAGCACATTGGAAACACATCTACAAATGCAAATTTAAGAGTTTAAATGGTATYTGTGTGCTAAAGGCTAAAGGCTGAAACGCACATCACAAGAATAGAGGCAAATATAGTATTTATTATGTAGTCTGTATATCTTCAGAATAGATGGTAAAGGAAAATTTCATTGAGATAAATACATGGATTCATATGTACCATGGACATGAAAGTCTGTGAAGACTTTAGGATGTAATATCACTAATCCACTTGGCAATCTGCTTATCAAATGAACCACACTTGTTATTGCTCAGGAAGGAGCTACCAGAGAAGAGGACTCTCTGAAATGAAGCGCTTAACCACTAAAGATCCACCACTCATCACGAAACAAACTAATGCTAGCACACTCCCAATACAGATTGAAATCATCATAACAGCCATGATCTTCTAATCCATTCCTCATGCTCCCCATTTTTATACTGGCAAACTTCTCACCTGTCTTTCACTCGACTTCCTACTGCCTTTTTGTATTGAATTTGCTATTGGCTTTGAATCAATCACTGTGGATAACAGCAATTTTGCCACCCATTTCAAATGGCGCAAAACTTAACTTAATCTTCAAAAAGAAAGTGTAATTATTTTTATATTGCAAAAGCCAAAATTCCACTTTGAATATAAATGTGATAAATTCCTTTCAAATCATAAAACCATAACCTTTCCATTTCAGAGGGCATTAAAATGCAGGCTATAATCACATAAAAGTCACTTGTTCAACATAACCTTTTCCAGGGACAATATGTACTTCAATATTTAAAACCTTTGCCTTTTCTTTAGTTCATTCTGTCTGGCTATGAAAATTTCAGTTCCCTAGGGATTTAAAGACATAATTAGATATGGGCCAAAGCCAAAGCTGATTCACTTCCCTGAGCCCAAATTCAGATATTGCCGACGACAACACTGCAGATACAGCATTTGTTTTGGCACGCTCAGAATACATGTCCAGGTGGCCACCTTGGAGCTCAAGTCCCTCTCCAGTGTGACAGGGCACTCTGTGAGACCGACCTCCTGGTCACCTTTGGAGAATAAGTTAAATATATGAAACATAGATAGTGCTTTTTTAGGGATGTAGGTTTTTTAGGATAGTATGATCTATATTTTGAACACAAAAGTGTCAATCGAAATTTAACAGATGATTCAAAGCATCTGCTGCCTTATTAAATATTCACATATTATCCAATTACATTCACATATTACCCTATTAACAAGAAGAGATGACATTTTGATTTTGTATTTTTGTTAAGCCTTTTTTGACAGATTTACAGATTTTCTCCGTCCTGTTCTTCCGTGCCAATATCGAAAGCCCCTTCCACAACATCTGAGTTCTAGATTTTTGTCYTTTTTCTGATGGTTGTGCTCCTCTAGGGGAGGCAGCAAAGGGCAGGACATCTCACATCATCTGCTGCAAAGATAGATTTGCTTCTAAACATTAGCTCTGTGCTCAGCTGCTACACTTTTCCAGACAAAAAATGAACAAATTAAATAAGAAACCAGGAAAGCAGCTCCTTCACTAAGTTAAACCATTTCTTCAAAATTTGTTCTAATATAAACAAACAAAATTTGGCTCTCTCATCTTAGTTCATCCATAGCTGACAACTTCTACCAATTATTTAATAAAGATAAAAATATTTTAAAACACACTGATATCTCTTCTCTAGCATAGCTTTTACCCTAGTCCTCGTAAAAAACAGAACAATAGGTATAGTGAAAAATAAACTAAATGAGCRTGCTCAGCTACACACTATTTGGTTTGTAATAAACTGAAATATTTTGAAAAAATACTATGAAGYTCAACAGTTGCACCTTGTTATTTCCAGACAGATCTCCGCATTAGTGTAAATGAAGTGGAGAAACTATGTTTTTAAATGTGAACACCAATTACCAGTCTTTATCTAAGCAACCGTAGCTTGCAATGAAGAGAATTTACCTAGTCATTTACAAATTCAATAAATGTTYGCACTCATCCAGAGATCACTCCAAAGATATTGAATTTATTTGCTATATCTGCAGAAAGTATTACATTTGCTTTCTGATGTTCTGTAGTTGTACAAATTACTTTGTTGATGGCATCTACAGAAATTTATTTCTGTCTACCACGTAAGAATGCTCGGGGACCATAAATGATTTGGGCCCTGTGACAAAAAAAAAAAAAAAAAAAAAAAAAAGCTAGATTATTTCTGGCTATAAGAGAAACAAGAGAAATCTGCAATGCTCTGTTCTCTACTAGACCAGTGCAATTATTCTAGTTAGAAAGTTGAAAAATGCAATATCCTTTATCCATGTGCTTCCATCCTGCAGCTTGGTGGCCACAAGCCAGCAGAGCTGCTTCAAGGAGGACTCCTCCTAATGCACAGGCAAACTGGGCCACTCTCCCGAGGCAAGACRGGGACAGGGACTGCTGGCCAGCACAGCCCAGCACTGTTGTTGCTCTGGCACAGCCCCAGGGCTACATCAATGCCACCAAAATGCATCAGTGTTCCCAAGATGATGGCACTCCCGAGGCAACCAAAGATAAAGAGGCTGCAGAAGTTGTTTAAGGCCACTTTTCCTGASAGCAAACTTGATTTACTGTGCAAGGCAATTAAAGCAGAGCTGACAGATAGCGGACTGTCTGCAGCAGCCAGCGCTAACATTTTGTTGCTGTTGTTGTTTTTAATTTTCATTACTTCTCTAGGGTACATACAGTGAGAAAAATAAGGAAGGTGGTTCTGCTCATGCCATGTTATAGGATCAGAACTGCCCTTTTCAGCATCTCAAATTAACCTATCTATATCTGTAGTCTATASGAGGACTGGAAAAGAAGAATTACTCTAAAGCTCACCATGGAGAACAACATAGGAAGAAAGAGAAATGGAAAGAGCTACTTTAAAAAACGTGAGAAGACCACTTCCATCAAAGTATTACTGAGTTTTGATGCCGGGTTCCCCTGAAAATGCCAYGCTGGCTCACAGGCGAACAGAGCAAGCGGCCTGAAGATGACKGTTTCGCTGAGCCCAGCGGCGCAAGCGCTCGGGCGCTCTCACGGTAACTGCAGCACCTCCGTGGCCTTGGYGTTGGAGCAGGGAGCACAGCGAGGAGCTAACCCTGTCCTGCTGTATCTGATATTCAGTCACAATCCCTTTCCACAAATACAGCTGTGCTCAAATTCACTTTGCCCTTCTTTCCCCGCCACCGCTCCCTTTTTATCATAAGTGTCTAGTATATCCAAGGAATAAAAAACAATCTTTCCATATAGCACTGGTACTAYATTTCCCTTTTCCTCGTCTTCCTCAGTTACATCTTTTTCCTACCTTTAGTTTCCATAACGTTAATTCCTGCCTCATCTCTGAAAAGATGCTTTGCACTGAAGAACAAAGACTATTTTGACTTTACAGCATGTCCCAACACCTTCACTCACAAAGCCAGGAGACTTCAGTGTGTTCTACAAAATCTTTTGGCTGCTGTCAGAAGTGTCAGAAAACAACAAAGTCGCCTAAGAACACGGGAGGGTGCCAAAAGCAGGCGGCGCAGCAGAAGCAACTTCTCTCTATTTTTGCCACATTGCAGATAGCCTTCATTTCCAGAGTGAGCTCTGAAACTTTCAGTAGTTCTGGCTGCTGCCAGCCCGTGGCCAAAGTGAATTGCTTATTATGGCTTCTTCCACCCATGATACCTTACAAAAGCTGAGCAGCTGCAGTTTCAATTATGAAAACAGTATCTGCCCTTTCCTGCTGAATACAAGGATGACCTCTCTTCTATCCAAGTATTTCTTTCCCTGACCTTGTTTCTAAAGGCACAGAGACTTTCCTCTCCTCTTGGGATGCTACACTGAGTGCTCCCCTGCTGTAATCATCTCCTTAAGCCACCAGCCACATTTGAGTTCTAATAATAGATTTCAGGCCTATTTAACTTTATAGAGATATTGCAGATCCACTCAGGTAGCACAGGAACTTTTTAGTGCCATGACTATGAAGGAATTCCCTCTTACGTTTTAGTCTCCCCCCAGGGCCACAATTTCCACTCTTAACCTCAATCCCCAAAATGCACCTAGGAAGTTTTAAAGATGCTGAACTAGAGAAAAGCTCTGTAAAGATAAATTTTATAAACAACTACTCTGTTAAATCCATCTCTTTATTGCTTGTATTTTGTGTTTCAAGGGTTAAAATCAGAAATAATGCATGAAGTTATACTCGTGCATCACCGAAAGATTTAATATAGTAATAATTTTCTAATAGCAAGATTTCCTTCTCCAACATGACCGTGTTGAATAAACATTCATTACTGTTCTTACTGGGCCTCCTTCTTGTGAAAAGTTCCCCCTTATTTTTGTGGGGAGGTAAAGTTAATTGATGACAAAGTTTCACACATTTGTAAAGAATGTAGCTAAAGGTAAGAAACTGTAGTAGAACCTGATAATGCTAAATGACTGGACCATCAAATGGCAGCAGAAATTCAATACAGGTACATATAACAGTGCACGTAAGGATTTTTTTTTTTTCCTAATTTCATTTGCCTCAGTTTGCTCTAAACTGAGTATTACCATTTGTAAGATCACAGTTATAGTAGACAGCTCTGCAGAAGAACCAACTTCATGTCCAGAGGTCAAAAGGAAGAATTCAAATTACTATGAAAGGAACATCTATGATTTACATAGATTTATAAATCCTCAGTGTGCCCACAGCTTGAAAGTCAAGGTCTTTTCTACTAAAAAAAAACAAAAAACAAAACAAAAAAAAAACCCACACACTACCACAGATCTGGAAAAGGTATAGAAAAGCACAAAAAGTGCAATCAAAGTCTACAATACTTCTGTATAAAGAAAGAATAAACAAACTGGAAGCATTCATCTTGGAAAATACATGAGGAGCAAAGTCACAGAACTATAAATAAATGATATGGAAAAGATGACTTGGAAATAGTTATTCACTGCCTCTGTCAATAAAGACATTAAAGAGCATTAAATCAATCACGTGGCACATTCGACATGAACAAAAAGAGCTACTCTTCTCACTTAATATGCTCTGAAATTACAAAACTCCCCACCACAATGCACTGATGATGCTAATATTTTGCATGGATTTGACCAGTGCAGTCTGGACAGTCATAAACTAACAAACAACAAAACACACACATGGCAATCTTCAGCAGCTCATAAATACAAGTCTCCGGCCCTGAGAATCTCAGCCAACAACTCTGCTCTCTTCCCTCCTGGGAGGTCAGGCAGGAGTGATACACCTCAGTGGTCCAGCCTGGCCCCACCACCACAGGGAGCCCCTGAGCTCAAGACACCCAGAGCCCTCACATTCCTCCAAACACAGTGGAGAACTTCATCACTGTGGGATTGCTACGGTGGTTGTCCTCAAAGTCTGCCTAGAAAGTCAGGCTCACTAACAGCAGGTTTCAGGGGCAAATGCTGAAGACAAACCTTGTAAATCTAGTAAGGTAGTGACATTGCACAAGGCACAAGCCAATAAGATGGCTCAACCACTCCTGCTGAGGGACTTGGCATCTTCACTTCTGAGTCATAAAGCAATAGGACAGCTTATGTGGAAAGCAAAAATGGCCATACGATCACATTCAGTAACTAAATCAACATACATCAATCCAGCAAAGCACGCTAACAATTTGCATGTAACCGAAGGCAATGTAACCCTTTTCACTGCAGGTTAAGTTGAACTATCTTGCATTTACCATTTATGCATACACTCCACAACACATAGCAGATTGTTAAGCTTTTATGTGCCTRAACTCTTATCAACCACAACACTTGCACTGGTCTATTTATTCTGAAGGACTTTTTCAAGGTTTCGCYCCTCTTGCAGACCAGTGTAGACTGTGGATTAACATTCATCTGTCAGTTTTATCTAGTCACCATTACAAAGGAAATACATTAAAAAAACAGCCTTTAGGGTGTTCATTCCATTTTATTAGGGGAAAAAGAGGCTCAGACACTACTTTACATCTAACTTTAAAAATTTGTGGCCATTTGTATTTGGATTTGTGACAATATTAAAAGACTTTTGTTGCTTATGTTTATTAAAATTAATGACCTCAATAAAAACAACTGCAAAAGCAACATATAAGTAGCACCAAGAATTTAGATAGACTCCAACATAAAAAATGCTAGCATTATCACGGTCTGAAGTGATGGAAAGGACATCTAATCCAATCTAGCAGAAAAATAACACCACCAATCTAAACCTAGCCATTAGTGCCAAGTTCAGAGACACGTATTTTTCCTCATTATTGTACAAAAACTTGGATCTCCCCAGCTCTGTACACTGCTATGTGTTCTATGTCAATGCACAGCTTCCAGAAAGCAAGTGCGCTGTATTTATGAAGACAGCATTCCATTTTTTTCTACTTGCTTCCTATTTTACAAATTCAAATTAAGTAACACTCATTTATCATCATAAAGGCCTTTTATACCTGTTGATATTTGTAATTTCATATAGATATATCTTAGAGACAAGCAGCAATACAAATAAATCTCAAAGAATAAATAAACAAAGGTTCTGTGTACTTTCACTATATAGCTGTCTCCTCTTTCACAAATAGTAGTATAAAATTTATTTACTCTAGTCATTTCTCACAGTCACCTGAGGACAAATCTAGACCACAAAATTATATCCATTTAGACTTTAGTAGGCTGTAAATTGTTTTTCACTTGTTTTGAAAAGCCTGTGATTGTAACAAAAAGTAGAGATATACATCACCACTGGAAATTGAGCAAAAAGGACAAGTTTATGAGGACCCTGAGTTCGTATAACTASCAAAGATTTGCATGACTCTCAGTAAATGGGACAACTCATTTATTTGGTGTCTGTCAGGGAAGCAATTCTCATTGAACGTAGTTGAATTACTGGCATAGGTGACRTATCATTAGGGTGAAAGGAAAGGTCCAACTAGCCACACTGGAAGCTTGACAAGACCCTAATTGTAAATATTTCTCCTAAATAATAGAATTAACCTCTTATAAATTACATAGTGGAGACAACAGCCATTCATCATCATCTTAACTAAATGAAATAGGTAAAATGGGTCTCCAGACAGTGAGCACAGAGGGAACACATACACAGGCATTGCATTTCAGCTGGGCAACATCTGGCTCTCTTCTTGACCAGCCTCAGAGCAAATTTAGTTTACTCAGTATTTCACCAGCTCTCTTGTGCGATATAGTCCCCTCCTGCCMTGTTCATGTTTGAGATGTATTTGCAGTGGGCAAACAACCTAGTGACAAAAAACACATGATCTGTTTCACTTTCCCTAAAACTTCAAAGCTTACTAGACCATGACTATGGGACTTGCTACATAAAAGCTGAAGTTACACAAAGACTAACATAGTGATTTGAAAATCAAAACAAAAAGAAGTCAGATAACACTATAATAAAGGTTTAATGAGATTTTCAAAAATGGATTTTTTTTTTTTTAAAGTCCTAAAAAGCAGGGTCTCGATCTGAATTAAAGGTATACCACAATCCCTGTAACAGACCCATCTTCTCCCTCCTGCAAATGTAACAATTCACTGTGGAAATCTTTTCCAGATTATTTGAGAACTTAAGAACCCCTAAATGCATTTTCCTTGCCTTCTAAAGCACTAATTCTTCAGGTAGGAAGAATATATACTAATTCAGATATGAATAAGATGTTTGCCATTTTCTCCTATGCACTCTCTCAGTTTCTCTCCTAAATTGATGCCACATACACTCAGATCAACAGTAAAAGCACAATTAGAGTTGCTTTAATACGTCACGGATTTCTTAGAATAACACTAAAAGTAGCAATGAATCTTGAATCTAGACACTAAAAAGACAGGCTTTGTGCACTATAAATTTAAGCATCTTCATATTGTACAGTTTGCAAGAGGAAAACTAGTAAAACCTGCAGCTCTTCCTAAGGTCTAAATGACGGACTTAAAAATATGACCCAATTTAAAACAAACAAAAACAAAACAAATCAATGATTCAAAATGACAAAGAAAAACAATCCTCCTTTAGTGACCAGGGAATAAATTCCAGTGTTTTCTTTTAGTCATAAAGTACTGACATTTTCACTTCTGCTTAGTAGAACTCCTGTCTTTAGGAGAGCTAAATCACACACTCTTTCCTAAGGATACCAAACTCTCCCCTCCAGAAGACAGCGTCTTCCATCCACAACAACCCAAATCCCCAGGTAGTTTCCAACCAGTCAGCTCCCTGACCTAATTCATCCCATACGCAATAGTGTTGGCTGAAGGACAGGGATGGGGCTGCATTGCCCAAGTGAGGGTATGCAGCCATAACAGAATCATACAAGCTGTGCTGTATGGTGGTCTTCCTGACTTCTTGGAAGATCTCTCCAGGAACTACAGAAGCTTCTTTGAACAGAAATGATCAGAGATGCTCGATCCCAATGATTGAATTTGGATGCTGTGACTCTTCTGTATTTCAATTTTCAGTTTTACTAGAACAGAGATTTACAAAATCTAAATAGATTACAATTAAGTTCCCTTCTTATTACCTTACTATTTTTGTCAATACATCTGCTAATTGACAAGAAAATGACCAGGTCATTCCATGATTTTCATGCTACCACGCAGCTGAACCAAAAGATCTGTAAACAACTTGGAAAGCAATTACACAACTCATTTGAAAAGACTGCTTTCTAGGTGATTTTTTAAGATTCCTATGTGATTTGTAGCTACTAGGACTGATATTAGTCACCAGAGTCATCAGCAAGAGAAACTGTATTCTAGTTGTTAAGCGGAAAGCAAAGCACAACTCGCTGTAACAACATCATAGAGTGAGCTCCTAGATTTCCCACTTTCAGTTCTCATCTGTAAATATCAACCCAGGACTTTTTGCYGAAGGCTTCAGCACTAGGACTCTCTGGAAAGGCATCTACTTCAGCTCTAAACAATAAAAACTCTTAGTTGACGAGCTGGCTGGTCATTAGTGCCTGTTCCAGTGCAACATGGGGAGCAAGGCTGCCTTCTTGGTGACATGCTCACAGGCTGGGGGGATGRTCCCAGAGGTTGAATTCATCATGTTTTCAGTCCAACTGGTTTATGTGRTAGAAGGAAAATGCAGGTCACTTTTCCTGACAGTGTTTACATACTTTGGGGACCAAGACCTGATGACAGGGGGACACTACCTCCTCCTCCAACTCTTCACCAGCCTTCCTCCTCCCCTGCCACCAACAACTCCCCACCTCCAGAAAAGTGGTGTCACCTGCCAAAGCAGCAGGAGGAAGTTTGCACTGCCACTGCCTGGGAGCACATATTACCCGTGGGCAGGCAGACTCTTTCGTTTGCCAGAGCATTAAGACATTAAAGAGAAAAATAATTATAATAAAATGTTTTAGAAGCACAATACAGACTGCTGAAGCAAATGCATAGTAATTAATTGGTTTCCTGGGTAACCAGGGGCAAAATGATAGTATTTGCTTAAAATTAGGCCCTGAAATTTAGATTTCAGCTTTTAAGAGGTGCACAAGTTGCAGGTGTCCCGAGTGCAGCAGTTATGACTACACTCCCTCAGGAGGCTTGCAGGCKCCAAGCCACAGTTTGGGGAGCATTAGTCACTTAGCTGTGACTAACAGCATAACACATAGAGGGATCCTGTCTGGCAAAGACATCAGCCCTCTCCACAGCGCTGACCAGTTGGGAAGTGACCTTTCAAAAACCCAAGCCCAGCAAGGCTCCAAAGCAGAGCGTCTCAACAAGAGAACGCTGCCCAGCTAAACAYGAGCCTGAAGCTGCTCCACCAGGCTTGGGAACGTAACATGAAAGGACAGCTTAAAATCCAAGCGTCCGACTTGCCGGGAATAAAGCGCTGGCAGAAATCCAGCAAGGACAGTCAGGAAATCCCCCTTCCGGCCTGTATCCCCGCGTTTCTTTAAAGGGTGGCAGGGAAATGGCATGGGTCAAGTGCTGAATATCCCGCGCAGAGGTCCCGCGCCGGCCGCCCACGTGGGGCTGGCCGCCCCGCGAGCCGCTCCACAGGCCTCGCCTGGCTTGCCCGCCTGCCCTTTGTCACCATTAGCAAGCCTGGGATCTCCAGGATGAGCTGTGCAGCAGCGACTTTAGGAATTACTCCCGAATCTTATTTACCGCACGGAAAGCGCGACGTGCACCCTGGCAGATGGGCAATCATGAAAGAGCTTTTGGTCTCTCTGAATCACTTTTAGTTCAGTAATAGATAAGCTCTCATGCTGTTTTCTAAGCCAAGACATCAGACATCTGGAGACCTAATTGCCATAGCTCAAAAACTTATTTCTATATGGGTTTTTGCATTTTTCTGCATGTGGKAGGCTGCACATACGAGAAAGAAAATGGTAGGCGCTGGCTAAGCATTAATTTCAACTTTTGTTTGCACGTAGCTATTATGCATGTTTTTCCATATCTGTGCAACACCACCAGTCAAATCCTGGTGTAACTTCACGAAAGGACTGGACTCTGACTTGGTGTACGTGTGCCTGGGTGGGTTACATTGCTTTAACAGGCATAGTACGTGCATTGTTCACAAATAAGAACTCAGCAAAAAAGCTGCTAAGAAAATCTGAAATAATAGCAGGAGCTCTCTGCAGTTCACTCTTGTTATTTATTTATAAGAGAGAGAGAGACATACACAAACTACTCACTCTAAAATGCGAAAAAAATGACAGGTGGTAGGGATGCATCTGAATTATGTTTCATCTTTTTAAGGAATGTAGTCGTGGGAATTTTCATCTTTCAAAATAATTTGAAATCCTCAGAACGTTATTCTCCATGGTGTTTCCTCAAAGCTTTTCTCCACTAATTTAAGCAAGAACAAACAACGCTGAATTTTAATTAACTGTCAGGTACAGCAGTGTGCATTCCAAGCCTCCTCCAGGAAACAACTATTTCTGCATTTGAGAGAAGCATGTTTATAACCCAATAAAAGAGATGTTCCTCACTGCAGCCTARCGAGTGTGAGGCCTTAAAGGTAGCAAAAAATTAGAACAAAACATGGCTTTCCATGCCCTGCAACCACGTCCCTAGAGAACAGTTTACTTTCAGAAGAAATGCTTTTAGTTTTAAAACACACACATGTACAAAAGCCTAAGATCGGATACTCAACAGAAAACACATATGCCCACAGTAAAAACGAAAGAGGCATTTGAGCCTGAGATAGGGTTTTCCTATCTAGATTCTACAAGTTTGCCATGTTGAGCTGTTCATTTCACCTTAGCCAGTAAAACAGCAGTAGTTACTTGAAAGAAAACAGAGTTAAGTAGGTCAYGGTTGTGAATGCTCCTAAACCTGACAACCTCAGAGGATTTCTCCCCAAAATTAATAAAAATTGATCTTCCCTTCCTCYGATTGCCGCAGTGCCATTTAGTCAAAAGCTCTGCCCTGTTTTCTGTGCAAAACCTAAAGCCAAACTGGGTGCTGAAACCTTYATATTTGTTAATAAAGTTGTAAAACTGAAAGGGAAATAAATATTGTGCATGCAAGTGCATGTGCCCATGTGCACACGTGGTCACACTGCAGTCCTGGCCCTCAGGCTCTCATATCACTTTAGTACTCTGATATTTTCATGACATTCCAATTTTATTTTCCACTCTTAATTATATTTAAAACTGAAACAGACATTTCAAAAACTTTTTTTTTCCTTCCCCCTGCCATTGGAGCTCATAATGAAACCTGCAAGAATATTCAGCTATGTGTAAAACTCCAGGTAATATGTTGTTAATAGCAGAGAACAGGCAAAGACAGCTGCAACAGTCCAACATAATTCTTACTTGGTAGCAAGGAAGCAAAATTGCCCTTCTCCAGCTAGGTCTGCAAGGAAAACTTTGCCTAGGCATCTCGTAGCAAAGAGAAACATTTCTGAGTGGCAGGGGGAGAAGGGCAGGGCAAGGGGGAATGAGGCAGGACCTGGGCAGGGGACACCAGCTCAGCAGCACCCAGCCAGGACTGATGGGCATCCTCAGTCATCCTAGGCAGCTCCTACATGATTAACTGCAAGAAAGACGTAACACATCGTAGCCCATAAGCAAACACTTGTAAGCTTTAAGCCCTAAGAAACTGCCTTACTCTATTTTCAACTTTGCTGTCTGAGTCATTCTGGACTTTCTAAATCGGATAGTAGCTAGCAAAGGATGAACTAGTAATCTCACCTTTTTAGACACTTCTAAAGAAATGCAGGTGTGTTTGATAACAACAGCCACCTCCTATATGCTCTGAAGTATCGATAAATACTTCATATAGACAGATAGGTAGATAGATGGGAATAGATTTATAGATAGATGGGAAGACTGTGACTTTGGAAAGTTTGGATAGCTCCCTTACTTCTGCAAAAAGCAGAACCTATGAAACCAACTTTGGCAACAGTGATCTGTATTATCTCTGCATTAGCATTCCCAGTAGTGGTAGTAAAACCCCAAACATAGTTTAGTTTAAAATTCTTTTCTGAAGATACAAAAGTTATTATAAACAATACTGCTTTACAAATCGGAAACAAACTACTCAGAGCAGGGGGAGCAGGAAGGGGAGGGCAACAACTCTAGATGACTGGTAAATTAACAAAATTTGCTCTTATTCTGGAGAAGAAAGTCTTTTTTTCCCTATAATAATCAATTTCTATTAAGTGTTTTCACATACAGCATCTTGYAGGTATCTTTTACACACAATTATACTGTCCCTAAATTCCCTGCAAAATCCCTGTAATTATACTGTCCCTAAATAATGCATCTCCTCCCTCTCCATCACTGACTGGAATCATATAACATATATGTGCTCCACCACCACTGACACAAACAATAGGGGAGATTTCACTCTTTCTGGACTGTSAAAATGAACCACAGCAATTGCACTGCTTTCAGAAACTTGTACTATAGAATACTAGAGAAGACTGCTACAAATACTATTAAGGTCATTTACACCAAAATGCATTAGCAGTCTTTCAATTTTTATTCAGACTTCAGATCCTTCTACAAATACTTAAAAAAAAAAATCCTTTTACTAGAAAGGGAACCTAAGCAACAGTGAAGCCAACCTATTAATAAGTTTACAGAAGAGTTGTAGCATTTGAGAAACTTGGTGATATATAGGCAAAACAAAAGATTACACACTTTAATGCAACAAAGACATACACTCATAAATTCTAAAGTATCGTGCAATAAATTTCCTTTTATAACACAATCAAATTGCATGTTCTCTGGCATCAAAAATAGCATCTTCAAGCGGTTGTACAGTCATGTTTTTCCTGTTAAATTTTTTACAGTCACTTAATTATACATGCATGTCCTATTGGACTGCAGTATTTCTACTTACGTTGAACACAAAAATACATATTTAGTACAGGAATATCTATTTTAATCCTATGAAGACAACTTGATTTGTATTTTGTTTTTGAAGGCAAGACTAAACATGGTTTTATGCAACCAGGCACACTGCAAACCTTGTTATTGCCAGCACCAGAGGAGCCAGCAGCCCTAGAACAGGTGGTCTCACTCCTTCCCCAACTAAATCTGTAATCCAGTATTATTTTTTTTTTCTCTTCCAAACATTTAATCTGAATGTTGTGCACTGGCTTTCTTGTATCTAGGAATACAACAATTACCTGCCAACCTTTACTCTAAAATCCTCAATGCACCAGAATCACTAAGTCAGAAGATTCTTCCAAGACTAAATCGCCCAAGTTTTTCTGCAACTTGTCTGGAGCTCATTTTGAGCCATTAGCTTTGAATGACAAATACATGGATGACTTTGAAACAGGAACTATGCATGAGGTGCATCTAGAAAAGAGGGGGGGGTCTCCCCATCACCGAACTGGCCATAACTGGCATGGGTGCACAAAAATGGAGCCTACAGCCAGCCCCAAGCACACCGAGAAGAAATAGCAAACTACCAACTTTGAGAATCATTTTATTATCATTTTTGTATCAAATAAAAGCTAGAAAAGACCCAAATATATTCTGCCTGTGACATCCCCAGTTCATTGTATTCATGCATAGAACAGGTTTTCCCATGCTGTGCATGCACAAGAAACAGATTTCCTCCCTACCTAAGCTGGAGTTAAAGAAGTATGAAATAGAAGTGCTGCTTTTGCAGTCTATTTTCTGTAACAATGAGATGAATGCTAGTACAAAAAAAGGTTTCTTTTTACATTCCTATCTCTTCAGATAATAAAAAAAGACTTACAATAGTATATACAACAAGTTTTGTGAAGTAAGAAGAGAATCTAACAGAGTCTAATTTACTTATGGGAACTTATCATCATGGAGTTTTTCAACATTCTCCAATGAAAATAAAAATTGAACTTTTTCTAAGCTAAATTTTGGATTCAGTGCAAGATCTTTCTCCTTCTTACTTGAATAAATTGGAAGCCTGAGTTAAGAGCTCTTTGGTTGTTCATCAGATGGCAGGTTTGGGCTACATCAAGTCTATATCCTTCCAAATCTGCAATAGTTTTTTCTCAAGAATTCATGCTGATGAAAACACTATCCTGTTACGTGGATTCTTCATTCTGAATAGGAAAGACCAGAAAAAAATGTATTGCCAGGGAAGGAGTTAATTCAGAAGTGCTGTCCTGTCGGATCCTACCCCTTGCCATGTTTCATAAGTGAATCTTCAGCCTTAATTTCCACATGACCAAACATCATTTTGATTGTTAGATGGTCTTCCACTCATAGGAAGGGCCATGTCAGCAACCCCTAGCCTGGTAGGCTGACACACACCCACTGTCCTCTGACCCAGGATCAGAAAGACAGTCGCATTCAAGTCACACAATGAAGGCCACTTCCCATCACAAGGCAGGAAAGGGCTGCAACAAAGGGTCTCTGACATACCCAAATGTTAGCACTATTCAATTAGGGCCATGACAACTACTAGGAATGCCATCATGGTATGGGACTAGAAACACAGAAGTGAGGCAAAACCACCASACCTGAGTTCTCCACTTCGTTACCAGATACTACAAGGTTTGATTCTGCAGATTGTGCAGGTGACACAAYGTTGTTGCACACATTTAGCCCATTTGTTTTCAAATAACTGAGATTTACAAGTGCAGGAGACTTCCTTTAGTTATGGCACATTCTCATCAGGGCTTTTTGTACTACAGCAAGCCTGGAAATTCAGCCAAACTCTGCACTGCATCTCCTACCAACATATACAATCCAGGCTCAGTTTGGACCACAGCACACTCCCTGCACAAGCACTAGAAAACACATCCTTTAGAGCACAGCTTCCTAACTAGTTCCTCCTACCTCTGCATGCCATTGCATCGGTATAAAGTTCACAGCATCACAGAATGGTTGAGGTGGGAAGGGACCTCTAGAAATCATCTAGTCCAACCCCCCTGCTCCAGCAGGAACACYTAGAGCACGTGGCACAGGGTCRCATCCAGGGAGAGGTTTTCAAGCTTTTTTGAACAGCTGTCGCATAGGTGAATTTCTGAAAACAAATCATCTCCTCTCTGTGTGGAGGACTGTCAACAAACCTGAGTTACAACTGAATACACCTAAAGATAAACACTGTCACATAATTCTCCAGTTTTGATACAGCACTACACACAAAGAAAACTGCCAAAAGATTCATTTTGAAAGAAAATGAACCACTTTTTAGCATCCTGTATTCTTATCCCATACTTTTTACACAGAAGGTCCACAGTGAGTTTCAACCTTGATATTTTAGGGCAATTATTCTTAATGAGTATGAGGATCATGTTATGTGTGGCAAAGATTCTACTGCAAATTTTCTAATACGAGCATTAACGAGAAACAGGAAAATGGGTATTATCCAGCTATAACTCTATTACTCAGAAAGTTACCCCATTACTTATTTCAGCTAAAAACCAAACTGACCTTTTCCCCCACCTTCATTTTCCTGAACCTTCACTTTCAGCAAAAGAATCCCAGCCTGCAGGGCAGGCTGAGACTAAACACACACCTTTTCAACAGTTTCCTTAGCTGTCACATGGATGAAGGAATAAAAGCCCATCATGAACACAGATGCAGCAGGCATCCGAATACATTATGTAAACCACAGCAAATAATTTATAGCTTCCTAAAAGCAACTCCTTTTAAGGTGCCCTGCCGATGTAATGGCGAGTTTAAAGCACATATTTCAGTATGCAAAAATCTCATCTACAGAGTGCATTGGTAATGAATGAAAGAAACAGTTTTCCAAAATATATATATGTGTGTATAAGTGTATATATATATATGTGCATGTGTGTATATACGCACACACACACAGGCACACACACACAGGCACACACACACAGGCACACACACACACATCAGTTTGGGAATCCTTGCATAAATTTTGCTTCCTTTCATATTTTGTTCACTGAAAGGATCCAGGCTCTGTAAACAAGCACACTGAGATTTCAAAACAAGGCTTATTATGAATACATTTAAGTAGATACTGAGAGATACTTCATTATTATGCTTCAATTGAAGCTGACAGTGGGTATCTTTTCCTCTCTTCTTCACAGACAAGATTTATGGAGATAAATCTGATCTGGAGATCATCTGCCATACTCTCTTACTCAAAGCTATCTCAGTCTGAATAAAAAAGTTAGCAATCAGTTTCTTTTCAAGTCCTTCAATATTTGTTCAGTGGTTCAAGTTCATTAGGAAAGCTAAAAGGGCCACTCCAGAATGAACAAACAATATTTTAGCCAAGGAAGTGTCAGGAGAACAATGGGAAGAAAAAAAATAATAATTAAAAAAAAGTAAAATCTGAGGATATAATCAAATCTTGAGGTAAATTCATTGTAAGTACAGGGCTACATTCTAACTCCCTCACTCTACATAGTTCCTCTTTTTTACATTTACAGTAAATCTCTCTAAATAGAGGATTACATTTTCAGGCTTCAGGATTATCAGACTTCTATTTAGTCATGGAGATRAAAAGTATTTAATCTAAATGCATTTCTAGATATATTGTAGGAAGGCTGCATCCAACTGTTGAGTAAGTTTAAGTTTTGCATTAGCGATAAAGCTAATTTCCTTAAAAGTTAGCAGTGCACTAACTTTCCAGTTTTGCAAGTTTTTCAAATGAGGTTGGCATATGATTTGCAATGTTACTTTTACTCCTTAGATTTATCAGAAAAAAAATACTTTGAATAAAGTTATCCAAAGCATTCGATAATATGCTGTGACCTCAATAAATCCATTAAGAATTCACATTCTGAAAGAAYGTGCATCATTAAGAGTTTAAGAAAGAAGCAATGACCCTTGGACTAGCTATGCCATTTGTCATATAGGTGACTGCTACTAAGGGTACTTTTTTCAGCCGTGTAGGAAAGAGGTTTTTTTTCTACTCACAACAACCTTATGTAGGCTATCCAAACTAAAATAAATAGATATCCTGAGAACGAACCACACTAGTTATCTAATTAAGCCAAGTAGAAAACAAGACAAGTTTACTTTGGCTTAAATTTTATCTGAGCAAAYAGACCAGAAAAATGTGTGCGCTACAGTTTTCCTTCATTTTCTGCAGCTGAAGTTCCCATGCAAGTCAAATGCAGAASGAAATACGCACCTGGAATGTTTATATACAGGACACTGGAGCCAGGAAAACACTGGAGATCAGCTTAACGAATAATAAAGGAGGATATATAAGGGTATACATCTACTACATGCACACCATTTTCTGATAATTAAGTTGTATTATACTGAAGTCTCCTCAGTATCATAACACACACTGGGCATTTTTTGTCAAGAATGATAGAGAAAAAAAATCACAATTCTTAGATTCACACTAAAACTTCCATGAAATTTASAGCCTAATCTCCAGTTAAAGATTTCCTAATCTGCCTTGCATGCTGAAAAGGAAAGCATGTCTTTAGTGCATCAATTTTGATTACAACCAGAATCTACAATATAGAGCCCAAGATAACAATTTATTCTATCATAATKCACTTCTGTTTTGTATTTCTTGCCATTCTGTGAAACCACTTAGTCTAGAAAAGGGCCAAAAAGCATCAGTGATAGTTTCAGTTTTTACATTCAATTTTTTCATATTGCTGAGCAACAATATATAACAAAAATGAAAAATACTAAATAAGGTAGTTTCACATCTGCTGTACAGTTTTCAAATTCCCAGAGTTACTCTTCTAAAATTCTCCTCTTCCATTTGAATCACTAAAAGAATAATTTCCCACATATCAACTGGGCTGTCAAGTAAGCATATTTCAGTACTCTTCAGACTTATTTAGTGATTTGTTTTCTTTTTACCCTGATGTACTATAATTTCATAATCAATATATTCCTGGACTCTGGTAKATACTTAAAATGAATGGCTGAGTTCCCATACAGGAGATAGTTATTTTTTTTCCTTATTGAAATATGCATCAAGTCCAGTCTTGAGAATGAGTCTTGCCCGTAATGCATACAGTAATAACTGTGAAGATTTKCATTCCTCCAGCAAATGTTTAACATCTAGAAAACCGCTCGTAAATGTCTYTAGCATCTCTGGGCACTGTTTAAACTATTTTAACAGCATGGGTGTTGATTCACAATAATTTCAAATTCTACATTTATCTATTTTATAATCCACTTTTATAATTTTAATAGAATATTTATGTTGTTACTTGGAATAAAATCACTGTCTTAAAAAGTTTTACTTGGTTATTTATCCCACCCAGTAATTACAGCAGAGAAAAGCAATGTAACTAACAGGTCTTCATAGAAGGAAAACAGAAAAAACAGAAAAAAACAGAAAAATAAAGTCTCTGTGGCTCTCACAATCTGCAGATTTCTTTGTACAGAGCATCTCTGTTTCTTCCTAAAAAAACAAAGCAAGCACACAAACACACAGCCAGTATAAGCAATCGGCACAGGTTTTATTCATATGTATAACATCTGTGCCAGTGGTTACTAATGCAAAACTATAATAAAAGCTAATGCAATTGTCACATGCTGCAAAAGAACCATTAGGGAAGCTCATATTTTATATTGAATTTCAGTCATTGTTTTCAAATTTTARAAGATTTTCTGCAAGCTGTATAACATGTTCAGTGCCAAAGATATTTGTCACCAACTTGCTTTGCTGATTTCTTCCTACAACACGTTTATAATGCCACTGTATCTTAGACACTGGTTATATGGCTTAAATACTGCTCCCTACTAATTTCATCAGCAGCTTTTAAACATTCTTTTCAAAATATCGATCTAGATCTGGTGAAAAGTAAACAGCTTCTTACCATTCTGATCCAGTATTTCCCTCGTCAGGAGTCCAGGAGCAAGGAGCTGTTGCACTGCTTACTAGAAACACCCGAGGCAGAGAATGTTTTATGTGGTTAAAATGTATCACCACTGATTATATTTCAGTCCTTCAATTCCTAGCCTTGATGCTTTGGAAATCAGCCAATCCAAGCGATAAAGAGGTCTGCAACAAGAAGTTGCAGAATTTGCACAGAATGCTTCATAAAAATATTTTGCTTCTTGAGACTTGTTTTTTATATCCGCTAAATGTTAAAATAAATCCTGGCTCCGTCTTCCCTCCTCCTTTTTTTTTTTTTTCCCCTCCTCCAAAATGAGATTCATATATTGTTCACAAGGGACTTGAGCACTTGCTACAGCTAGGCACAGTGCAGACAGGCATCATGCCAGATTACGCATAACAGCTCTGCCAAGATACCTGAATCTTGACTTGCAACACACCCTGTTATTCCAAACATGGATCTTCCTAAGCCAAAGCTCCTAACTTTGCCAAAACACACAGTGTTTTTGCAAGGCAGCCAAATATCCTTGCAGATTAGCAAAGAGCATTTTTCATTTACAACAGGATTGCTCTTTGTTGGGCATTTTTCAAGCATCTTTCCCTAGTGAAGATGAGGTGGAAAGTTCTGAAGAGCTGAAATAACCAGTCAGCACTTCTACTACACATTCTACTACAGCCCTGTGTCCTCTCRGAAAAAAGCACACAGAAACTGCTCTGCCATTCTATAACTGCCATTAATTATGTAGTTAACATTAGAAAAGCCTTATATTTGCAGTTATACTGCAGAATGCCAGATGGAAAACATGGAACAAATATGGCCTGGACTCCATGGAGCTCACAATCCAACAACACAGCAAGAGCAGGGGGCAGAAGGAACCAGTCAGGCAGTGTCGACTGGTTTGATAGGTACTTACAACATATTAGTAACTTGACTATTGCCATGCCTTTGGGGCGTAAAGACTCACATGTTTTATAAAAGGGGTAGTCACAGGGATAAGGAGGATACCTTGGAGATGTGTCCCAGGATGTGCTGCTAAGAACAAGACATGTCATTGCACAGAGTGCAATAGTTAGTGTTCAAACATTCAATGACAGGATGATACAGAATAGAATTGATGTTTCCTCGATGAAGGTCATTTTATAAAGGCCAAAAAAAAAAAAAAAAAAAAAAATTTAAGGCCATGCTCAGTGCAAGAGAAAAGAAACCTTCAAAAGACACCAATACCTTTCCAATCTCCTCTTTGCAACATATTATAGCAATGATTTCCACAGCACCTGTTTGAATGAGTGTGAGAGCATAAGGATGTTTTGATGATAAGAGAAGAATGTTGGACTAATCGTGCAAGATGAATAAGAGCTGGATGAAAAGTTTTGTTGCTTGTTCACACATAAGTGACCTTATTTTCAAAATTACATGGAAAAAATAAGACACATCAAAAACACTGAAATTTACTTTCGAGGCCAGAATATAGAGAAAGCACAAAAGTACAAAATGATACCCATTTAATGGACACCATGACAGGATTAGATCAGACAAGATCAGGTTTTCCAGAGTGACAGGAAAGCAGTAGCAGAATCTACAGGAACTCTGCTTAGCTCTGCTGAGCTTAAGTCAATTTTTAGATATCCACACAAAGGTCTCCCCACTTCTGGCTAAAGAAGAAAGGCCTGGAATAAAGAAATGTATTGGCATGCCTTCATGACAAAGATCCACTTTGAATTATATTTGCAGGTGAGATTACCTGGAGTAAATGATCAGGAAGGGACTGACATCCAAGGCCTTATGAAACATAGCAAAAGAGTAGAGATAAGCAGAGTCCTCTGAAATGGGCTTTAAAAGAAGGACTAAGAAGGCAGGAGGGAATAATCAGAGAAAACAGACTCTTAGAAACCACGAGAGAATGCCAACACAAGAGTGGACAAGAGGATCCAAGAGAGCTGACCTGTTAGAGGAAAYGGGTATAGGGCACTGATTTCACCACGTAGCCACGGACTGACTGCCCTGAGGCAGCTGCAGTGGAGGATGGAGCCCTGGAGCTGCTCTGTGGTTTTCAGCCACCTTGCTATTCTCCAGGCATCCTTCCCATGTTTCTCAAGTCTTTATACTTATAGAATATACTTGCTGCAGCACGGATCAGATGCTGAATATGAAGGCATGTGATGAATGCTTGCTCCTATGTGCTCCTAAATACAGTGTGCACAGAGCACTGTGATATTGCCTGAGGAATAAATGGAAACCTCTCATTTTGAAGCCTCACTTTCAGTTTCATCCACATCTTCGGATGGTAGGATGTGTCTGTTTTGTAATCTAAGAGTTCAGAAGTATTTAAATGGATACAGTTTCTCAGAGCAAATTCTGTTAGATCTCTTCTCATACTTACAAAATACACCTTTCAAATTTAAGTGTAAACATCTCTTTGTTTCAATTAAGAGATATTTCTATATAAAATGAGTGACCATCCAACTATAAAGGTATATARAAAGCATTTAAGTTAATTGACTTGCTTTAGCATTAGCACTCTTGCTTCAGAAGGGCACCTTTTCCAGGTTACCCGCATGTTAACTTTAAGCATGTCCCAACACACACATTGCACGAAAAGGTGTTCCCAACCTGGGAAAAAAATCATATGCTCGTATATCTATAAATATTCAGTGTTGACTTCAACTTTTTTCAGCTAGACAAACCTTGAAATTCCTGTGATCTAGAGAAAGAAATTATTTACCTTTACTTTTATAAAGGATAAGCAAATGAAAGTTAAATTTTTCTGTACAGTTTTATGGAATTTTCTCTTTAAAAGATGAAAACTCATCTCCCCGAGCTTGGGTAAAACCCTTACCTTATTACTGCACTGACTGCCTATAGTACTATCACTCAGGARTAACTATAGATTTCCAGGCTTTCCCTCTCTCTCAGTAGATTAACTGTCATATCCTATGCTTAAGAGGCCAGTTTAAAAGTTCAGATAAGGCTTTCAAATGTAACCTCTAACATTATCTAACTGCCTACTGGAAGTAGGCTAACAGACATCATATTTAAAACACTTATTTGCAGAGTTTTCCATAAGCAATATGGAGTATTATGTCTAATGACATAAGGAGTTCTCTGAATGCTCTAGATGATTAAGGATGATTAAGAAAAATATGACGAGCTGGTTGACAAAACTCAAGTCATATTCAAGTAAAGTCACCTCTGTTTTGTCACCTCTGTGCTTGCTTTCATTGCATTCATGTTCTTTTCAGCATGTAAAATTACATACTATTACATAAAATTACATATTAGAGCTCCCAGCCTGCAATGAGGGAACAGTTGCATTAAAATGGTATCAAACACACGAACTACCAAAGAACTGAGTGGGAGAAGCTCTTACCTTGCAGATGTTTGAATTCTATCTTAAAACGGGATTGGGGGGGAAGGGGGAAGGTATTTCGACTTCTCAGTGAAGTGAAAAGTCCTGAAACATGTAAATGCAGAACAGATCCAAACTGCTTTAGATCTGTTTGGACTGCTCTAAGGCCAAACAGGACAAGCAGTTTTTTGAGGGCATACTCCATAAAATCAATCCAAATTGTACCTCACATTAAGGAGAAGCATTTCCTTTACCCATAGTTTCTAACAAATAATGCAAAGAGACAAAGACATCTTGCCACAAACAACTAAAAGCAAATCATAAGTGTAACAGGAAGGAGATCCATAACTAAAAGGGCTAGGATTTTTATCAAAAGATTCAGAAATATTTAATAAACTAATTCATAAAATACACATTTTTTAAATTCCCTCTCCAAACATCTAGAGGAAGTCCCAGTCCATCATAAAAGGTATCTATACAGAACAGCAGTATACACTTCTCCATTTAAAAGATATTACATTTTATCAGGAATGGAAAAGGAGCAAGCAAGCACACAACACAGCTTTTCAAAATCTTTAGGCATCCAAATGGATTAAAATCTTGGTGCAAATATGTGGAATTTGGTCTGCCTTGAACATCAGAATTCTGAAATTCTATGTGGCTGGATGTAGAATGCTGTTTAAAACTGGGAGTTCGATAGCAAGGTGGGAGATAGGATTGAACAGGCTCTTTGCTTCCAACTTCTCTGCATAGGAGCCTAAAAGATAGCCACAGCCACCAGACCTGCTACTCAGAGAAATAACTGTGTTCCTATTTTACTGTGACATTACTTTAACACAACAAATATCAATATCGTACATCAGACAGCATCTTTGAGTCCTTTTCACCAATCCCATTACTTCAAAATAAGACCTCCTTTGCGCTCTCTCTCTCACACACACAACCTGGCTGCTTGTTGGGAGACTTTAGCAGTCACTAACCCAATTAGTTCTGCAGAATGAACATTTTAGTTTCAAAAAAGTAGGTCTCTCTGATAGTTAGAAAGCAATATTTCCAAAGTGCACCCTGCATGTAAATCCATAAAGTATTGCTCTTTTAGGGCTAAAGAAAAAAAAAAAAAAATCACCTGAGCATAGGCTCAGAAGCACAGGATTCAAATATGCCTCCATAAGTCTAAACTGGCCAAAGCCAAGTGACAAAGCCTTTCTATTGGGAACATGGAAAAGGAACAGAAGTGGAAAGAAGAGAGCGCAAAGTTGAGCGCACACAGAGAAAGGAGTAGACAGCAAGCAAGCTGGAGCAGAGAAAGAGACAGAACACCAATGGGCCCAGAACTGTTTCTTCTCTTAGGTCTGCTGAATATAAAAAATGACAACACAGAACGCAAACAAATGTTGTGCACTACTCTTCCTCACAGGGAACGTTATTCCCCTCCACAGTGAGCCTTACCAAAAAATCTCCTGCAAGTTACATCCTTGCTCAGACAATTCAATAGACTGATATTACACCTCAAGACCAAGTCCAGTGCTCTGGGAAGAATAACACAGAAGCAGAGATCTGTGCATGCCAGCTGATGCTCTGAACTGAAAAACGGAAGTTTAATAAGTTCTCCGAGGCCCACACCAAACAAAATTTCTACAGAAAATTCTGCTTTTAGAGATTAGACGCTCACCCTGGTCCCCCACCTCTCTTTTTGCCTCCCCACACCATAGATTTAGATGTTAAAAGTACAGCAGTGATGAACGTAGTAGAAGGGAAGCCGCAGAGGCTACTTGCTTACAACTCTACTCAGCTGTAGCCATGGGATGAAACACAGCCCTGAAAGGTTAGCAGCTTGCTAAAGACTGCCTGTACTACACAGCTCGAAAATGACGGACAAGTTCACAGCCATACTAGCATGGTGCATGGCCTTGTGCACAGCACATGTCTGCTAGTTAAATGTCTAGTGCCAGCAGACAGAGGACGAAGGGCTTTCACCATCACCAAGACCAAACACTGCTTGCAAGGCTCACAGAGACTTTTTCCTGATATTTAGTGAAAAGCTGACAGATATTTTAGAGGTGAGAACAACTACAGAAAAAGTGCCATCATGCTTAAGTAAATAAGTTACAAAAATGCAGCCTTCATATCTATCAGATGCAGCTGAAAGCACATAGGAGTGCTGCCTCCCAGAGTCCAACCGCCTGGAAGCAAGGCTCACTGCTCTGCTGCAATAGAGGACCCTGCCCACAGGGAAAGCCCCGCAGGGGCTGAGGCACCGCAACCACACAGGCTGCGGCGAGGAGGCCGTGTGGCACCTTCCCGCCCCCAGCTGCACCGGCCTGCGCCTCTGCCCAGCCAGGGAACCGCATCAAAGTGGAGCGAAGCAAAGACCTCCCCTCACAGGCACATGAGCGCACGAGCTTGCAAAGAAAAACAGAGTCATGAGGCCCTCACTCGCCTCCAGGCCTGCAAGTGCAGCACAGAGGTCCCACGGGGCTGCAGGAAGGGCTGGCAAGTGGTCCAGAGCCACCCCAAAACAGTGGGTAGTTTCTGACATCCCTCCCAAGCATCATTAAGAGTGTCAGAGAAGAAGACATTGCTCCTACACACACCATAGCTGAAGGAGGTCGAGCAGCATCATGTTCCTGGGCCTGGGTCCTGAGACCACCACACAACTAGCTTCTAGTTGTGAAGYAAGTAGCAGGTTAGGGAGTCTTGCTCTTAAGAAACAGAAGGTTTAGGCATGATATTTTGGTCAGTCACTGCCTGACCCTTTACATGCCACTATAAGCTTTACAGGTTGCTCATGCCAAGCATCCTTTTGTTGCATCCGATGTATGTTAGAGAAGATGGGGCACAGTCTCAAAATATTGAACTTAGCACTGCAATACTTCATCAGCCAACAAAACGTTTGCATTACAGAGAAAAACATCTCTCAGCACAGCACTCCCCCAGTAACTACCATTCCTAAAGAAATACTTGCCAGAATTCAAAATAGCAAGTAAAAGCTTGCCAGTCGATATAAATCAGCACATCTCCCGTTTTCCCTTTGCTTTCCAGGAGATTTTTGTCAGGCTTTTTCTACTACTTTCTTTTTCACCACGAGGGGGGGGTACAGCACCACCAGGGCCCAAGTCTCCCAGAGCACAATAAATACTGAAAGATGAAGTATGTCATTATCCTAGAACAAGCACTTGAATTAACTTGATTAAACTAAGGAAGAATGATCGCAATATATGCTCTTGACTATTTAATAATGCAGTTTTTTATATACAAAAAGCCTATGTAATGTATACACTGAAAAAACTGCCAATTTAAAAAAMAGCTAATCGTTATTAATGTATTTGGACTCCTACATAACAACATTATCTGCGTTGATGTAACTCAGTTTTGCTTCCATGTAAAATTACACATAATATAATTTTCCTGGATCATAACAGACATTTAATTTTGCTGCAGTGGTCTGCCCGATGCCCATCTCAAACTCATCTGGAAGAGAAAAGAAGCAGCAGACAGATCAAAGCTGCCACGGTTAAGCCAAGTCTGAGAGGTGCTCAAGCAGGGCAGCACCTGAGGAGATGACCTGGGCCCAGGGTGACTGCCRGGTTACCTCACACAAGGGTCACCTTGGTGTGTCACATGGTAAAGAAAATACAGAGGAGAGCAGATGACRAAAGATCACGGTCTGGGGTGATCACAGAGCATCTGACAGACATGGTGGCACATGCCCAAGCAGCAGGGCAAAGAGAACTCAAAATTGTTCCTAGATAGCTGGCTCAGTTACAATTATACTTCATAAAAAGACATGAATCTCTCCACCTGGGCCTTGAAAAAAATGAGTGATTCTAAGAGAATTGAAAAATAGCTAAATCTCATTTTCAAACTGCATTTGTTCAGATATCAGATGCAAGAAGACCAAGTGGTTTTGACTAAACAAATCTTCAAAGAGGTCATGAGCAATAAGCGAGGCAAATTACAAGCTTTCACAAATCCACGCACTATGCAACTCCAGCACAGACTGACCAAGAGAGTGAGCTGCACAGTGCTGAGTGACATCAGTGATGTTTGAATCACCTTTGCCATGATACCAGAACATGATACCAGCAGATTCACAGAATATTTAAGGTTGGAAGGGACCTCTACAGATCATCTAGTCCAACCTTCCTGCTCAAGCAGGCACACCTA
>NW_020455508.1:201704-226685 GCF_003342845.1 Nothoprocta perdicaria
TTGGAGGAAGTGGCGCTTGAATATCAGCCAGCTCTCCTGGACCCCCTTTCCTTCTAGGACCCTGACCCAGGGGACTGCTCCAAGGAGCTTCCTGAAGAGGTCAAGCAGCAAGGATTACGTTAACCTCAATAGGTACCTGGACCTGCCATCCCAGCTACCATTCTTCTCCAGGACAATCTCTGTCAGAAAGAAGAGCTATGATGATAAAACGTGGAGACACTACCAGACTCTAAGGAATAAGGAATTAAAATGGTGCAGTATTCAGCCCAGGAAGGAGATCTGGACACCTGGACAATGACCTGAGTCACCAAAGCAGGTCCAGGTATCACAGAACAGTATCAGCTCCCCCAAAGAGAAAACAGAAGAGAAGGGGCAAAGAGATGTTACTAAGTAACCACATGAACTACGCACATAACAGAGTCAGGAAAGTGGAAAAGAGATCCATAAAAAAAATCTAAAAGAAAAACAAAGAAAAGTGTTAGCCGGTACTAGAGCAGAGATTATCAGGGCACTCAAAACAGTAAAGATCAGCATAGACAAATACTTTTGTACTCCAAAAGCTCTCTTCGTGCTCTGAAAAAAAAATGACTTTCTGAAGAAGAGAGGAGAGGATTACGAGAACATTTCCTACACAACAGACCGCAAAACCAGGTAACATCTTGGGAAGGGACATRGCGAGTGGTCAGGCAGCTGAGAAAAACCTAGCCCTGAAAATGACAGTATATCTGAAAAACTGATGGCAGAAGCAGATCATGTCTAGTAAGAACAGTGAAGAACTGATCTCAGTGATATAATCTTTGAAAGGCTTCTAGTAAATAAAAAAAAAAAATGAAAAACCACAACTGAGTCAAGTTCTGAGTCAAATCCTTTGAACAAAAACCTCTCCAGTGTGGAAAGAGGAAAAAGTGACTTAAGGGACAGGCTGTTTTTCTCAAAAAGGAGGACAGTGCAGCTGAGGTTTTGTCCAAAGGTATTTATGAGTAATACAGTGAGGTGAACAGCAGAGGTGTCTTTCACTGTTTTTTTCCAAACTTAAAGTCCCTTAAGGAACAATCATTGTCCTGAGCAGCGTGAGGGCTCCTGTCTATGGAAAAATCAAAAGCCTTGTTTAGTGGCAAAATCAATGTTTTTAAAAGGCTGGTGAGAAAGAGGTTCTCTCACTATATAGAAAGAAACATATTTCTTCCCACCACAGGTCTACAAAAAACTCATATTTATACCAAGTATTTTGCAATAGACTTTCATTCCAGGAGAAAGGAAGAGGGCAGCAGGCTGGACWATGTGGGCAACTCTACACCCTTGCAAGGCTCCAACATGAGGGGCAATGTTGCTGTCTGTCTGAGCCATTGAAGATGGACCTGATGGTAATTCAGAGAACATATGGAGAAGCTTATGAAAGTAAAGCCAGATGTGAACTGGYACATGAATATTCTCAGCTTTGCTCTTCACGTCTAAAACATCACTAGTTTTGGAAATGAAATATCAGTAAAAGAGCATCAAAAAAGAAAAAAGTTACAATTATCTGCACACATCTACAAGACGAGATCTGGTTGGGGGCTGTATTCTCCAGGAAGTGACTGGACAGCCAGACAGTGTTTGAGGAGAGATTTAAAAACACTATGCACAGAAGCACAAAACAGAGCAAGATTATAACGTGTGCCTGGCATGTACAGTCATTATACTGCAGGAAGAAATGAGTAACAGATATTTATAGTAATTWAGATTAATATTCACATTTTTGCAGTGTTGCTGAAAACTACTGCTCAGAAATTTAATGTTGGGTAATGAATAACTTAATGAACTTATTACCGGTCAAGCTGAACTGAAGGCACAGCTTAAGTTCATTAATGGYTTAATCATCAAATGACTTCAAGGTATTTCAAATTAGTCCCAAGAGCCAATTCAGGACCTGTACATTTTTTTTCTCCAAATTCCCTGCCAGTCTATCACATACTGCCACAGCAGTTTCAGCTGCATTTCACTTGTTTTTGCTACCAAAAAAATATGGCCTTTTTGTGATGAAGACTATGAGCCTAAACTGTAAAAAAAAAAAAAAAAAAAAAAAAAAAAAAAAAAAGCAAAAAAAAAATACACCACACACTTCTGAGAAAACTATGGGCTAAGGAACTTACATATTTCCGAAAGAGTCTTAAACATCTCCTATTTTCCAGTCGGTAATGGTTGTCTGGATGACAAAGCCAACCTCTGTCCCCCACATTAATGAAATCCTGATGCCATTTGCTTACATGCAAAACACTGAGAACAGGCTTTCCCAGATGACGTGCAAAACTCTGCTGAGCACTGGCCAATTCCTTCTCTTCCTGAAATCTTASAATTAAATCACACTGCCCTTGATTCCTGGTATTGACTCACAAAACTAGTGCATGCCTGAAGAAGCAGTTTAATTCTACTGTTCAAAATTATTTGGTTTCAAATGGCAAGGAAAAGAGGGAAAGAAAAAGAAGAACCACTTGCAAAATACTACACATCAAATATATGTCACACTGAACGCTTACATCTGCCAGAGGGAAATCCTGACCAACTCCACTTAGCTTTTCTTCTTGGAATGGCCTAAGAATAAGCAAATTAGACTTACCTAAACTAAATTAAACCTGTAGACTTGTTTTGGGAGTACAACTAATATTCAGGAGCTTGTTACAGCTGTTCAGGGAAAGAAACCAGATCAGAGCTAAACCTGTTTAAACCTCCCAGACGTATATTATCAATAATCAGTCTACAGCCCTAAATGCTTTGCTCTATAGATCTGCTTCTATTAASCTGCACAATTTGCTAAAGTAGACATAGTCTGTGCAAATGCCAGGGACAGATAAAAACCAGAGCCAGGTTGTCTCATGTTAGAGACACTTACAATTAAAAAGGACAAGCAAAAAATTGAAATATAGTGGCTAGGACACTGATCTGGGAGGTGGAGAATTAATTTTAATCCCCTGCTAAACTAATAGCTGAACAAGACAAATTGTCATTTTGTGCCTTTATTTCTTCTCCTTGGCTTTTAGGAAAGATCTGTCTCTCACTATTTATGCTCCATACTGCACAAGAGGCATTAATCTCAGTAAAGACCAGTATCTACCATGATTATACAGTAATACAGCATTATGCAGTAATAACACCATTAAAAATAAGAGTGTAACCTCCAACTTTCTCTACTTGTTTGAGATCATTTCCACCCTCATAGAATTAAAATACATCCATATTGCATTTACAAAAAACAACTCAATTACATAGCAAGCTTGACACCTGACCAGCTTGGTCTAAATGATCTATGAAGCCAAATACAATCTATCAAGTCTACGGAAAGTTATTCATGCTATAGCCTCATAGTCATGTCTCTACACTTGCACTGCTGCGAGAATCAAAATATCAACCATAGATGTACAGGTCCCATCATAGGCTTCATAAGCCAAGCACACTCACCATAACCTATCACCAGAGTTGAGCAGTCAGCCATCCTGTGAGTCACTGTGCCCATGCAGTTTACCTAGTCTTATCTAGACAAGAACTAGATAGCTGCTAATGATTCTAAAATAATAATAATAAAATAAAGCTCCTTTCTCAACATCTGACTGAAAACTGATGACTCAGTAACTCCAGTTTCCTGAAAACAAAGATTATAGAATTAATCTACCAAGGAAAGCAAGTGCAGTTCTTACATACATACTCAGATTCATATAGTCCCTCACATACTGCACACAACGGCTGCCTGCTCTGCACCACACCTGATCTGCAGGCACTAGAAACACCAGGCCCTAGAATACAAGCAGAGAAAAATCTAAACAGTAAATCAACCTGTGAGGTTAATATTGGTGTTCTGAAGAGGCAGAAAGGCAGCTGAGTTGATCTTTGTCACCTTTTCTTTAAGATCATGAAATAGTACTTGCTTACATCAGCATGCACACTCACAGAAGTGCATCGCTTATATCCAAAGCTATTTCAAAGCRTATGTTCTGTACAGCTCAAAAAGTATTCCCTGATTCACAAAGTGCACAAGTTTAATACTAATTTTCTGCAGAAACATCATTTAATTATGTGAGGTTTCTGGTTTATATCTTATATAAAACATGGCTTCTATTACAGAAGAAAACATACCACAAGCATATGGCTTCACATTAATACTTAYATTAAAAAACACACACACAATCCTCAAGCAATTGTAACAACACTACAGTCTACTTTACAAAAACAGTTTCAATATTTCTATGTTAAATATACAATTATTAATAAAGTACAGACCAAAGATCTCAAAACAAGGTCTTCACAGTAATCACAACTGCATAAGCTGTCAACATTTCTTCCAGCAGAGCTTAAAATTGAGAATTAAGACCTTGATCCCAGGTTCACTGGAATCAATAGCAACCTTTCAATGGCTTTGGATTATGTCCTAGAGAGGAGGCACAAGAAGAGAGGAAATTCCGGCAGCCTACCAGAAAAAAAGTCTACAATTGTAAGGATAAACTTGCATTATATTCTAGGAAAGAAAATTTCTGCTCCTGCTTTATTTGATAATCCTAACAGARTTATACTGCAGGCTATATTTGTACACAAGAAGAAGCACTTTCTCTGAACTAAACTTCTTTAACTTAGCTGAAAATAAATCAGGAAAGCTAAGCTGAAAAAAATATATATTAATAAACCATAGAGATTTGGAAAGCATGTTATTTCATTTCTTTTATACCAACTGTAACAAAAAAGACCGGATAAAATGGTCATAATCCTAGAAAGGGAAAATGCAAGACAGAAAAATAAGTTCTGAAGTTTTTCACACCCGCAGCCACTTATTTTCCTTCTTCACCCTAAAACTTAGAAGGTAACATCATCTGTAATTATTGCACTCAGTCACAGTTAATATTGCCTTGGGACATAAGCATCTACTATGTGAACTCTTCATGCTCCTTTCACTTCTTTCTGTGATTTACTTAAGAAAATAATATATTTTTTTCTGGGCCTGTTTCCAGTGCTGCAGTTACATAACATGTAATAAAAGTTCTGTATATACTTGCCCTCAGCTTTAATGACTCCATTTTTTTTTTTTTTTCCTAATCTTCACATTTCCCTGAAAATTAACCTTCACATTCTGAGGAAGAATTGTATAATATATATATTATATATATTACATGTATTCCTTTTCAGTAGCATTGCACCACTGCAATTACCGTTAATCAATAAATCTGTTACATTGTCTGCACATGCAGGCTTTTTTTTTCTAATTGTGTGTCAAAAACTGCTTGTTGTTCTAAATAATTACTCCAGTTTATAAGAAAAAGAAATGATTAGATGTCTTGCTTTTATGGATGGGCTCCATAAGCACAGACACAGCTACGTATATGAACTTGCACACACACCGTGCTGTGCTCGTGTCTTTGAAGATTTGATTTCACAACTCCCACAAGTTACAAGTCGCACTCCAGACGCCAGGAGAAGAGGCACATGGATTCCACGACGCAGCAGTGGTGCCAATCCCATAGCATGGGGTGGCACTGCTTCAGTCTGGTCCCTGTCCCCACAGCGTCAGTAGCCAGACTCCTCCTCACCACATGCTGATACAGCAAATTCCCCTAACGCTGCATAGCCGTTCGGATTTGCACCCAAATGCCTTCGGGGATGGGAACTAGCAAGCTGCACAAAACAGATTCCCTGCATGAGCTGGGTCAAACTGACCGGCAGGATTTTCCTCAGGTTAGTGTCGCAGGAGTGACCCACTCAAGGGGACAGAACACAGCAGTGCTCGATGCCCACCTATGAGTAAGGTGACATGTAAAAACATCAGGCACAAAAGTGAATCCACCTGCAGGAGCTCTCCCCCCACACCTGCCTCCAGCTTCSTCCCCATTCAGACCCCAGATTTCTGGAGTTCCCCTACACTTTTTTTTCCTCCCCTTTGTCTCCCTGCTAGTAATTCTCTTCAGGAATTTCTAAGAAAGATATCTACCAAAATAGTCTTATTTACATCATTTATTCCACAAACAGAACCCATGACCAAAATTTTGGCTGCATTCAATACTTTCCCATATGGTATTAGAGTAGAGGTTAGCCTGTATTAACCATGGAGATATTTATACAATACCCTTTACTCTCAAATAGAAGAACAAACTCCATTTATTGCTCATCTGCACTTCTCTGTTACTGCAGCAGTCTAAACATATATGTTTTAAAGGACTACAGGAAATTCTTAAGTTAGAGCCAGCAGGTCAGGATCTGCATTTCTACATCATCTTTTCTACCTGATGCATATTCTGAATTTAAGAATATCCAAGCAAGTTGGGGTCCTACCTAGAAACAGAAGGCTGGTTGAGAGAAATTCTTGTTATTTGAGAAAATATTCTCTATAATGCTTCTAACTCAAGTAAGTAGAATTTTGTTTTCTGAAAGTTGGTTTGATAATGGTTAATTGTGACATTGCCATGAGACAAAGCTACAGTTAATTGACTACAGTAACCCCTCCTCAGATACTGTGCATTGAAACAGCCTTGTGCCCCAGGTGTCTAAGGCACAAGGTCTAGAGGTCTTCTGAAAGAGATGAAGGCCTAGAAAGGATGCCATGTATGCAAAAGGCTATGAGGAGGCCAAGTGCATCCACAAATGTGGTACTTTGTTTTGCATTTTAACCAGCCCAGAGGCTGGTTAACCAAGCAACCAAGAGGGATGTTTCTGATCACCTTCCTTCCTCTTCACCTCATGCTCCSACTCCTTCCCCCACACCAAGCCTGGCTCAGCCTGCATCAACATGATTGCTAAATTAGCTCACCYGTCAGAGAGCTAGCATTGCATTTGGAAAGAGGGTCATGACATTTTCTGTAAATATCAGCAAGTTGACCAGCTCAGCCTCTGATTACACCATCACCAGTACAAAGAAGGCAGCAGACCCTGCAAGTCAGGAAGCTGGACATCACTCCTCAATAGCAATCTGCCAGCACAGCAGGCATGTGTGGAAATGCATCTTAAGTTGTCAGTACGCTATCTATTCTGGGAAGCTGAAATGAAAAACAATACATTATCATTTATTTAAAGTATTCATATGGTTCACCACTTGGCTATATGTATATTTTATTATCTTTATTGGATATATCCTTGCAACTCTGATAAGAATCTGACTACAGCTCTTAGTCCATTACATATGCAAAAAAAAAAAAAAAAACCCAAAAAAGTCACAACAAATCTATGATGCCTTGCCCAAGGTTGCATGGAAAATGCAAAGCCTATTTTTACTCTTCAAATGGAGTAGCAAGTCAGGGCAGTTCCCAGATTTTGCTGTCTAACCCTAAAACATTTCTTTAAATTAGCTCAGCTTTAGGACATCCAATCTGAAAACTGACGACAATCTCATAATAAACTGTAATTTCAACATGGTTTACTCTGCTCCGCTAAGCTCCATTCTTTCATAGTGCGTCCATCTTCCTCAAGCCAGGTAAACTTGGAACGAAAATATTAAGCTAAGGTTACGTTGCAAGCAAAGACAGCTGCTGGCACATAAGGAAATTTAGTGAACAAATCAAGTTTGAACGTGTCACCGCCACTCTCACATACTCCTTTCTCCAATTCAAAAAGGTTAGTTACAAATAGAATCTGCCAGAACAGCTTAATAAAGTCAGTCCACATGAAGTCAGTCCAAGTGAAGACAGTCTTCAGAGCCATCCAAAGTAATAACTGGGTATGCTAAGGAGAAGGTAAAGGGCAGAAATTCACCTTGGATTTCTCCCCCTTCAAAAGGCAACCAAACTCAGAAACAAGACATCTAAAGGCCAAATGGTCAAGCTTCTCATTATGCAAGAGGAGAGGTGGCAGGTGAGGACAACAATATGGAAAAAATATTGGATTTACTCAAACCAAGTTGTGCTGCACTAATCTGATGAGATGCTGGGTCTACGGACAAGATGAGAGCAGATGTGGCACAGCTCAACTTTGGCAAGACCTCTGACAATCTCCTGCATAATCCACAGAGACAAATTAGCAAGTGCACTGGTAGGAAAATGATGGGTGGGAAACTAGTTGAAGGACTGGTGTCAAAGGGCTGTAGCCAGTGCACAAAGCCTAACTGGTGTTTGGTTGCTAGAGGAGTCTCTCCAAGATTGCTACCAGGGTCAATACTGTTTTAATGACCAGCACAGAATGACTTTCAGCATGATGAACTGCTGTTCAGACTAGCTGACAGGAGCCCAGTGAAGATAAAAGGTAAAGTCCCACACTGATGATGGACTAATGCCATGCAACAATACAAGCAGGGGGACTGACAGGCTAGAAAAAAA
This sequence comes from Nothoprocta perdicaria, assembly GCF_003342845.1. Lineage (NCBI taxonomy): Eukaryota > Metazoa > Chordata > Aves > Tinamiformes > Tinamidae > Nothoprocta > Nothoprocta perdicaria. The sequence continues at coordinate 209,966 of NW_020455508.1, forward strand.
ACTTTGTAGAAAAGGAGGCAGGAGTCCTGGAAGACAACAAATTGAATACGAGTCAGTAGTGAGTCCTTAAGGCAGAGGAGGCCAACTGCATATTACATTAAAGGGTAGCCCACAGGGAAAGGAAACAATTCTTTCCCTCTGTTCAGCAATTGTAAAGCTGCATCTGGAGTATTGCATACAGTTTAGGATGCAATGTTTATTTCCCTGATACCAGGGAAAGTGAACATTTCTGTTATCTTCAATTGTCTAATGGGAGAGCATGGAGAAGATGGGGCCAGGCCCTTCTSAGAAGTGCATGGTGATAGGATAAGAGAGACAAGAAAATACAGACACAAAYTGGACAAAAAAATCCAATTAGATACCAGAATTGCTTTTCTCTGCCACGAAGATGGTCAAATATTGGAACAAGTAYCAGAAGATATGGTGGAATCTCCATCTTCAAAGATATAAACTCAAACAGATACAATCCTGAACAATCTGGTCTAATTGGTCTGCTCTGAGCAGGGCTTTGCACCAAATGACCTCCGGTGGTTCCTTGTGAGCTGAATTATTTCTGTAATTTTATTATCAAGCACCACTCAGCTCCCCAAACACCAGTATAGGTAGGCAGGTATGCTTGTGCCCTAGAAGAGAGGGCCTCATTAACTGGTTTCCTAAGCAATTGTCTCATTCATAAGAGTAAGAAAGTGTGGTAAGAAGCAAAAGGGAGAAATCAATTCTGACTTGGGGAAGAGATGAGGGCCAAGTGCGAAGGACAGCACTTTATCCACCATCTTCTACTGTGATTCAGTAAGTCCATGTAGGTAATTCCATAATCATCCTTTTTGGCTGGCAGATTTGTTTTGTGGCCTTCAAGTCTTGCTATTACATCTGATAATTTCAAACTTATCAATTAGGCTGAACAGCTTATTCTACTTTAAAGAGATTCATACTGTAAGTTTCCAGAAGCTCAGGTCTGCAAAAACAAACCACCACCATCAACCCAATCTAGTGACATTTAGAGTTTGAGACCTCARTATTCTATGCACATACACCTAAATTAGGCAGGTAAATGCTTACCTTATACCTCATAGTCTGCAAGTAACCAGGATAAAGCTTCTACCAAATGACTGTTCTAAAGAATCATTCAGATTTGCTGCACAGGGGAAAGGAGGAGAAAAGAAAAACCAGCTTCCATATTCCTATACTCTAACGGGCCATTTATTCTCAATTAATATCAGTGAGGGCTAAACCAATTTTAGATTGGCATAACATGGCAGTCAGTTTTGTAAAAGTTTGCAACATGATGCCTGCATTTTAACACACTCAGTCTTGCTGGCTTGCTAACTTTTCAGGTTTTTAAAGGTCTAAATAAATTCTCATGTGCTGCATTAAGCTGTGGGTTTCTAATACTTCATCTCAGGGCAGACTGTTGAGACTCAGGATTATAGTAACGTGGCTAAAGTTGTGCTGTACACGTCCAGATCATCCTGTGAAAAAGCATATACTTTGCCATGACTGACACACAGAATATACATGTACCCTTTCCTAAACTCTGCCTCCTTTAGCATGAATACTTTGCTTCCTTTAAGGTAAATATTGCATCTATTCACCTACCAGCACCTACTACAGCAGTAGCAGTCTATTTCCAGCACTGGTCAAGGCCACTAGAGCAATTTCTCTGGTTCTCTACACCTTTCTTTTCCATCTTTAGATTTATCTCCCTTAATTCAATGTAGGAACATCAATGCCTTCCCTATACAGGAAATCATTATAAAGCTCCAAAATAGGATTTCTTTTATCAAAGTATAACTTCTGGGAATCTTCAACTGCAAACTTGCACCATATCTTTCATTTCTCTATTTGTCATATGCCATCTTCGTAATCAACTGTTCTCATTTAAAACAGGTTTTTTAAAACTTGCATAAACCCTACAGCATCTCTCATATGATGGCAATGGTGATAGAGGAAGAAGTGCCCCCAGCACAGGGAGACTGAAGTACAACATGCTGCTTTCCATTGCTCCTTTCCATCATGGTGAACAATTATTCATAATTCTTGTATTTTAACAGCCATGCAATCTCTGGACTGAACAGCAAGTGCCRTCACAGAGCTCAGCTCCTTTCCTCCTCTAGGACTGACAGCCTTGGGGAAATCAATCTAGTCTTTTCTAARGTAAAGAAAGAAAACAATCACGGAACAAAAACCGCAGAGGGATTTGTCACAACTTTAAGAGGCATCTTGCAAGTACCAGTACCTGACCCCCAGTTCTCTGGCAGAGTCTGCAGGAGGACCTACAAGAAAATCCATCAGTGAAGTAAAGCAACACCTCAGAAGAGACTAGGGAGTCACATCAAGGTAGCATTTTCAAAGAATAATTTTTCTCTCCAAACTGGGAGAAAGACAGGAAGCAGAAGAAGGAATAAGCTGAAAATACATAAAGAAAATAGAAGGCAGTAAGACCCAAAATGATGGTGGGTTTTCCCCCCACAGTTTTTTTTTTTTTTTTTAATCTTCATATGAACCCCACAAATACAGATGAAAGTGTCTGCAGGATGAAAATATCACTCCACAGGCCATCTCAAGGTAGCCCACAGCTTCATAGGTCTAATTCGCACTCCTTTCCGTTGTTCAAAGGAGACAGAAAGGGGCCCACAATCCCTCTCTGCCTCATTTAAAGGGTTTCACCTTATAAACTTGATTACAAGCCAGAAATAGAGATCAGGAAGAACATGGAAGCTCAGGGATCACAGGGAGAAAAGGAAGGATGATACTGATGGAAACTTTGTCCTGAAAATCTGGAAACAATTTTATTTAATTTAGAGAAGGAGACATCTCTTTGAAGGATATCAAAACTATTGTTTCCCATTATTTATCTCATAATATTATATATCCCAAAGCTGCCTGTTGCACCAGAATTATCACCAAGAGCAAGGTGCATAAGCACATCTCTTCACAGCAGAGAAGAGAATCACAGAATATTCAAGGTTGGAAGGGACCTCTAGAGATCATCTAGTCCAACCTTCCCRCTCAAGCAGGCRCACCTASAGCATGTGGCACAGGGCGGMATCCAGGCGGGTTTTGAAGACCTCCAGAGAAGGAGACTCCACARCCTCCCTGGGCAGCCTGTKCCASKGCTCTGTCACCCKCACAKKAAAGAAGTTGCTCCTCACCTGGAGAYGGAACTTCCTGTGCTTCAGCTTCTGCCCATTTCCCCTTGTCCTATCGCTGGCCACCAGTGAAAACAGCTTGTCCCCTTCTTCCCTACATTCTCCCTTCCTGAACTTATACATGTTAATCAGATCCCCTCTCAGCCTTCTCTTCTCCAGAGAAAACAGGTCCAGCTCACTCAGTCTCTCCTCATACGAGAGATGTTCCAGTCCCTTAATCATCTTGGTTGCTCTTCTCTGGACCCTCTCRAGAAGCTCCACGTCCCTCTTATACTGGGGAGCCCAGAACTGCACACAGTACTCCAGGTGCGGCAAAACAGCAACCAACTACAACCAGAAGAGACCAATGTAAGAACAAGTTTCATTATGAATGAGGCAGGTTCCCCACAGTAAAGGCAAGGGGAGTAAATATCTGGCATTGACAGAGGCTTACACAGAAGGTTATGTAAAGGATGGTGCTACCTTAGCCAGAAATTCAAAATAACACCAAGGCAACTTTTCATCTCCATCTTTATATAATGGACATTAGGAGTTTATTTTGCTCTAAGGGGGAGGGGGGGAAAAAAGGGGCATGAACATCAAAACAAAAAAGTCAACTGTGAAGAAACTTAAAACACATCAAATTAAACCAACTAACAAGAACAGGTAGCTCAGAAACAGTTTTCAGACCAATATACAACTTCCATTGAGATCAATGAAAAAAGTAATCTCTTTTTGCCTCTACAGAAGGAAACAAAACAAACCAGTCCTATATTTGAAGCCCCAAAGGAGAAGAGAAAAAGAAAAGGCAAAAAAACTAGTCATCAAAAATTAGTTTGTAGGGAAATAGCAACTTAAGTGTTACAAAATTCTGCAGACAATCTGAGCCCTTAAACTACATCTTCTCTTCCTGAAACTGGTACATATTGGTCTTTCCATTAAAATACATATAAATAGACATGAATTCAGCACCGAGAAATGGAAAGAAACCATGTTATTCCATGTGCCATCAGTCTGATGCTTTCCTCCTTCAACTGAAAATTAGACTTAAAGTTTAGAAGAAAAACCCTAAAGGGATTTAAAACAGATGGTATTGCTATACCTGGAAGTAATACCCCACAGAGATTCCACTGCAGGTCATTACTAATAAAATACCTGTCTTCAACAGATGTCAAGAGCTTATCTATACTCCTTGCATCTTCCTGCCCCACAGCAAACAGGAGATGAAAGGCAAAGGCTCACTGGCTAACTGGAATAAACGTGTCAACTTGTTTCCCATGCAAAGTGAAAGAAGTGTCACGTTGTCTTCGATGTTCATGAACCACTGCACAACGGAGAGCGCTTCAGCTCTCTGGCTGACAGCGCTGTCGCTCAAATGACAAATGGGGACTAGTCACAGCACGCAACGGGTTATTCGTGTGGAAAAATGATGATTGAAGTGATTATTTGTGTTTCTCTCCCCRCACGCTTCAAATAGTACAACAACTTTTGCAGATGATATAGCAACCAGTAACTAAGAAAAAGCATTACTTAATCTTCACATTTTTGGCTGAGAATCCACAGGATCTTCCTTAAATGCAGGTTTTCTTCACAAGAAACAAGAAAATGCTTGAATCTTTATGTAAATCAATGTTAAATTACCTGATCGCAAAAAGAAACAGAAAAAAAGGTATCTTAAAATAATTATGCCTTCAAAACAGTGATATATATATCATTCATATGTCAGTTTTAATAACTCATTTTTATTTTACTTCTGTTTTCTTCTAACATCCATCCATATAGACATTCAGAGCAGGCTCTGTAGTATGTAAAGACAATATCTGACAAAAGCTCATCTCAAAAATATTTGTGCCCATTGTGAAGCTTTGCATCAAAAGCCTTTTTAAAGCCATTTCAGAATCACTGATTTGCCTCCCTTGAGGTTGGATTAAAAAAGTGCTAAAGACAAAGCATTATCTTCAGCCAGACATAGAAAGTGATTTCCAAAAAGATAAGAATTTAAAATCAGTAAAATTTACCAAGTAACTTGTTAGCTGGAGTTGGTTTCCGTTAGGACATTTGATAAGACTCATTTAAAATACCTCCTTCTTCTGGAAAGCAGAAGTAGCCCCTGCATTCAGTCTAAAGACTTATTCCCCTCTTGAGGGCATTTATATATAACTTCCACATTCCTCTCAAAGACAATAGAAGCCAGTTAAATAAAGCAATGACTCTACATGTCCCAGACAAAAATTGAGAGTCAGTAGTTCAAACACACAATCATTTATTATACTGTAGAATAAATTTCTCATTCACCAGCATTCCTTATGTTTTTAGAACCCATTGTTCCAAGAAGCCAACCACAAGCRTTGCAATTTTGCTTTTTCTGTTCCTTTCTTGCTGTTGCTGTTCCATTTGGCCAGTTTTTATGCAAACATTCACAATAGAGGTTAAGGTGAAGTCACTGTCCCCCTCTTCAAACTAAGTATGCTAAAAGAGAAGAAAGAGAAAGAAGAAGAAAAATGAAGAGAAAATATTTCCCTATTTCTAACATTTGAACTTTGGAAAAATATTACCCTACCAGGACAAAAAAAAAAAANACCACCATAGATCTATATACACATACACATTCCTTGCCCAAGAAGCCAGATTTTACAAATCCTATACGTACAGATGGCACTCACTGCATCTTCCTTTCTTCCTTAGAATCTCCCTACAGAAGGCCTATAGCAAAAGGTGACACACAAYACTGAAACAGGGCTGCAGATCTGTCAAAAAAAGGCTCAGGGGAGCAGAAGATGGGCGAAGCATCAAATATCATGGAAGAWGCAATGAGGTTGCGGTCAATAAATCTACCTTCAGAGAAGTAAAAGAAGAGTTGTGCTATAGAGCTGTTGTTCAAAATTAACTAAGCAGCAGCAATTAGAGACRAACAGAATACCTGGAAGAGTCCCCACACAGATGAGAATAAAGAAAAAAAAACACACATTTTTTTTAGGAGCTGAAGTTTCCAGAAGTGCAGGGTTTCGGCTATCATACAGCTGCAGAAGCCAACTGATTTAGGCTGATCGGCATTGGGAGCGCACATAGCACAGCTAGAGGATACAGGCTGGCACCTTCCAGCTCTCAGCAGCAGCAGTTGGAGGCAGCTGAACCAGGACCACAAAACTCAGAGTGCAATGCTGTGCAAAACAGGATGAAACAACAAGGGAAGGGCTGGGCACTGTCTGCCTATCACATGTGCAATGGGGAATTTAAAGCGAGTCTCTTGGGACAGCAGCTCACACTGACAAACTCAAGGCTTTCCAAAATGCTTCTGTGGCTTTGCTTTGTGCTAGGCACCCAAAATCAATTCAAACAATAAATCACGCTCAAGGAAAAGGCCTGAAACAGCTTTCAGTTTATTAATGATCTCTTCCACACTCATAGCATCCCAAAGCCATAAGCACCACTAAGTCTTAACCATCAGATTTGGTATAAAAAATAATTTAAGAAAATAGTAGTAATAATAATAATAATAGCAAGTAATTCTAAAGTTGTCAGGCTTTCATTCAGTTAAGGTTCTTTTCACTTTCTTGTCTTCAGCCATTCGTTTGCAAATTGTGCTTCCTTAAAACTATCTCAAGTAGCCATCCTGTGTGTTGCAGCTAGTAAGTTGTGTTAGATAACTATTTAAAAGAAGATGCATCTTTTTTTTCTTAACATTTCCAGCAACACAAGATTTTCTAGRTGCTCTTGGGTCCTCCCCAACAAGCAACTTCAAGGAGACTGCAGAATTAACGAGACCATCCTTGGRGCAGTCCCTCGGTGCATCCATGCCCCTTCTTCCATGGGCTCACCTACTTCATTTACCATGAGGGGCAACAGGTTCTGCTTTTAAAGCAGCTGCAGGTTTCTTCCTCAGTCAGAAGACATGAAAACATATGATCCCTGCAATCATTACACTGACATCATATTCTGGTTTAGGTTTGGCATTTTGCTTCTTTGTTCCTTGGGCCCATGTTTTTCTCCCACCTACACTGTCTATCAATGAAACTTTTAATTGGGAGGATAGCAATCATTTCATAGGTAGGTTTTTTTTTTTTTTTTTTTTTTTTAATGGAAGGTTCTTTGGGCAACTGCTCCTTACTATTAGAAGCTAACTAAGTTCCGAATGTACCAAATTGGTTTCCTTCCCTACTCTGCATTTTTAAATATCTAATGTTGGACTTAAAACAGTGAACTGGATGTAGCTCATTCCTTAAGGTGAAMCTAGATCTCACATCCCATCTCATATATCAGGATACCTTCTGCCCTTTTCCTAGTTTACTGTCAAGGTTCTTCCTTCATGCTAACAGGTACGTACTCTTAACTATGCATCCAGCAACTAACCTGGTGGTCCAGAATTAAAACTCAGGAAGGGATAAGGACTCAACCCTTCCTTCATCCGCTTAACACGCAGTAGCTGGACTCACAGTTTTTTGCCCCAGTCCCACAGCAGCTGGGCCAACCCACCATGAGCATTCAGGATGGCAGAAAACATAGCTCACATCTGCACTATTGGTTAGTAGAGAYTTTGCTGGGGCCTTGGACCCAGATCAAGCACACAAACTATATTGAGGAGGTTGGTTTCAAATCACCACCGCCTTTAAGACTTGCCTCAGTAGAAACAGCACCGGTACATCACGCTGGCCGGATCAGTTGAGCTGGTARCACGAGGCAGGCACGCAGTTTCTGTAAGCCACTGAAAGCACTAATGAGATCTGTCATGTTTGCCATGATTGGGAGCGCTGAAGTTACTACTAGCTTTTACCCATTCATGTTTCAAAATAAAAGCATATCTGCTCGTTAAAACTGGCTTTTTATAACCTACACTAACACACCCGAGCTAGACGACCCCAAGCAAGCCTGAGCTACCAATGAGATCACACATACAGGCACACACACAGAAGAAATCAAACTGGTGAGTGATAATCTGATTATCAGTCACGGTTGCAGCAACCCCTTCCAAACACTGCTCCACATTTGTGTCTGCTCTGAGCATTTAAATGCCTTGAGGAAATCCAGCCCATATAATTTATCAGAATGGTAGGAATTATCTGAATTGCTACTTGCTTTATTAGTAGCAATTCTCAAATACATCAGCGTTTTATTCCATTAGACATTTCACTGCAATTGTAAACATTGAACTCTAATAGCAACAAAAATTAAAATAGAATCACTACTATTTATGAGCTATAACAACTACATAAATTATGAAACAAGCTGCTGATTATGTTGACAGCAGTCAGAAGTCAGAAATAGAACCATCTAAGCTTTATAAAAACCACGTTTCCAAGCAAAAAAAAAATTAAACTGTATTCCCCTACACATACTGCATGTATAAAAAAGGCATTACAACTTGTATGAAAACAGGAGAATAGATCTCTTAAGTGATTTTGACTCTATCTTCAAATATTGAGCAAGTGAAGTATGGCTGAAATACCGCTCTAATATTTCTTTGACCAGTTAGATGCTCTCTACATAGTTACACAATGCATTTAAACAAAACAAACAATAAGTTAAATCTCTATAAATGCACTCAAACTATATGTTATATTTGAAAAGTCTTTCTAAAAGTAACATAATTTGCAAGATCCAACTTTAAAAAGGATCCAAAAATCCAATTGAAGGCTTTGATAAAAATCAAAAAGACTAGGAATAGGTATCCATATACTATAATATGCTTACAACCTAATAAAAATAAACTTCAGATTTGATTAACTCACTTCAGTGAGGCCAGGGCATCACCTACGTGTTTTCTCTCTCCCCTGAGCTCTGAGGTTCTCCTCCTAATTCCCCTCACCTCTTTCTTCATTCTCACCTGAGAGATCCTCTTCCCCCATAAGACATAGCAGATCGACACACACACACACACACACACACACACACACACACACACACACACACACAGACACTAAAGCCCAGTATTTAAGTCATTTCTTAAGGAAAGATCAGGATAACCTCCTAACCCTAAGGAATCTGGATGAGTGGCCCAAGTGTCTCCCCATCAGAACATAAGGAAAGAACTTGGTGTGCATCCACTTCCCGACCCACCATCCTGGAAACCTAGGCACACAAAAGCTGTGAGCAAGCAGCATTTTGTTTTTCTTTTTGTCCAACCAGTGAATATAGATCCTAGCATGTACTTATTGCCTAGCCCAAATATATTGTCTCTCCCAGTCTAGTTGCCAATATCGGTGAAGGAGAGATTTCAATGGACTAGATTGTCCAACCAGACCAGACAACAATATAGATATAGGAAGAATGTCATTGCACTGCAACAATAAGATTGTGGGTTTGTACCCTAATAGCTGTCATCCACAAACACAAAATTTAAACAGCACTTCAGCAATTCAGATGAATGAAAGAGGGGAATCCTTAGTTTAAAAGGATATACAGCCCTTCCAAGACATTAGCAGAGTAGTTGGTTCTTCTCAGTTACAGCTGTATGTAAAAGGTCTGAGAATTTGCCCTTAGATAAGGTTATAGAAAGAGCAAAGGCAGGTAGTTGTGAGCATGTTCCTAAAGGTCTCCTCCAAGAGGAAAAAAAAATAGAATTTCTCTTGTAGCAATGATAAGTATACTGCTTCCCATCTTGACAGGTGATGAACTAAGTCACTGGGATGAGTTGCTCTGCTGTTTCTTTGAAGAGTGTGGTAAAGATTTTCATCACAGTACTTTAGCATTCCTTACTCTGGAAGGGATGAAGGCCCAAGCTAGACATACAAAACCAGAATTTAGCCAAGGAGCTGAACGGTGTCTTTGGGTATCCTCTGCAATCAGTAAAGTGATTGCATTTGGAGATGTTCACTAAGGATAATTTCCTTAGCCTCTCAAGCATCTATGCTATCCTTAAAACCATCACTGTTAATGGTCTGCTACAAGATCAGACTACTAAGGATTGCAAAATATTTCTTTATACAACAGACAAAGAGAATAGGTGACAAGTTTCTGAAGCTACTGTTTCAAAGCCTTATAAAAAAAAAGATAAATTACCTCAAGGGAGGCAGTGAGGAGGAGGGGGCGGCCTCTTTTCAGTGGTGGCCAGTGATAGGACTAGAGAAAACGGCCACAAGCTGAGGCACCAAAAGTTCCACAGGAACATAACAAAACACTTCTTGACAGTGAGGGTGACAAGAGCGCTGGAACAGGCTGCCCAGAGAGGTTGTGGAGTCTCCTTCTTTGGAGATCTTTAAAACCCGCTTGGAYGCAGCCCTGTGCCACGTGCTCTAGGTGACCCTGCGTAAGCAGAGGGGTTGGACTAGATGACCTCTGAGGTTCCTTTTAACCTTAAGCATTCTATGATTCTATGGTCAACACAGATATAAAGGAGATGACAGCATGAAAGTAATATTTAGAATTTTCTTTAATACTGGTTGCATTAGGATAGAAGCATTAGAGACAACTGATATCTTCACAGAAGCTAGCATCTGCAATAAATATTGCCTAAGATTTATGTATTTTGTTCAAAAAATTAAAAGAACTGCCTTTCAAAGAATTGTTGAAAGGGTTGAATTAAGTTTGCACATGTGTATATAAAGTGAGTTCTAAATACAAGTGAAAATTCAAGTTGTTTTGTTTTCTTAGGCAACAAAAAGGAGCCAGACACAGTAAATTAAGCCTGTTACAGTGACTATGCCTCTCAGTTATTTTAATTTTAGCTTTGAAGATCCGGGCTTTCAAATTGACTGATGTTGAATTCATCAGAACCCATGCATTACACTAATCTAATGGTGAGTTTTTCCTGTTATGTTAAAAGTGAAGCTTCTAAAAACTGGAAAGAGAAAGCAGAACAGGCAGCCTGTGCATCTTCACTGCTCTGCAATATGCAATTACTTGCATGTATCATAACTATTCAACATTAGCAGGTGGAGAGATTTTTAAGGTGAACAGCACTTCAGCAGAACCTCCTCTTCATACAGTTTCTCAGCTAGGAAGCTAACTATATGCTGCTACCTCAGCAAGAACTTCAACATGTGCCATAGCTACTCCTTCAGTCAAGCAATTCCTAAACATCCAAGCCTTCTGCTAAGAGACAGCCAAAATTCCTCTATTTAATGGAGTTTGTTTCTTTAAAATGAGGAATCTGTGAATCTATCTCCTGAGCCAAACGGATATTTTGAATTAAACCCTACAATTTCACCATTAAATAAGYTCCAAATGCTGATAGCTAATTGTTTAGAACCCCCCGACTTGTCCCCACTTACAAATCTGAAAACATATCGTTACACATGGCATAGTACATTTCTTCACTAGTTGCGACATTGTTCCAGACAGCCTGAAGCAGAAATAAATAATTTGTTAAAGACTGACAACTCATAAAGCCGTGTGTTTGCATTTACTACAAGACACATATTCCCAACATAGTAACTCCTATTATCCTCACTTGGGCCAGAGTTGTTGGCTCTAGACAGCCACAAACTTGGCTTGGTTTTGAGATCCATTCACATTTTCTCCTTGGTATCACACCTATGTGATACCTTCCTTCCTTGTTACACCTTCCTTGTTACAGCGATGGACACAATATCTTCTGTCGCCCTTAACATGTCCCATTCTGGAACTTAGAAGGCTTTTCCCTGCCTGTTAACACTTGCACTAACACATGTGCAAGAGCRTAAACACAAGATTAAACTGTTCTACCATGTTTAATCCTGTACTGTAAGGAGAGGAAAAAAGGAAGAAATTTGCTTATTCATTTGCCTCTGTTGAGGGATGACATTGCCTTCCCTCTGCTTCTTTGCTCTCCAAGTAGCAACACCACCAATGCAGCAGTGGTGTGTTCATCAACTGCATAGCATCAACTGAACAAGTCAACCTGTATAGAAAGAGCAAGTCTAACTGGAATCTGAGAATCCTGTGAAGTCACCTTAGTTATTGATCAAAACTTTAGTAAAAAAGAGAGATGCYGCACTAAATTATCAAGAATTTTCCCCATTGTCATAACGCTAACACGAGACTATCTCCAGGGAACACAAATTTTTCTAATACCAAGTCTCTTTGAGTCATATTATTGAAGCTGATTGTTAAAAGAAATTTTTAGAATTAATGTATTTGAGTGAACAGTTGTGTGTACAACTTACTAGAGAAAGACTGCCAATACATRTCTGCAAAGGAAGACTTGCATTTATCATGAAAATGAAAAAACAAAGCACCCCTGAATTAATGATTCAGGTGTTACCTGTCAGTACGGATTAAAAATAAAATTATAAAAATAAAAATTGAATAAATATATTTAAGAGGTTCTGTTTTAGAATAACTTGCCGAGGTGCCAAGAAAGTAGCTAAATGGTATTTGCCATTATCRAAAGATGCAAAAACATGAGGAGACTTGCTGTAAATTAAACCACACAGGGCTAACTCTCTGCAAGCAAAGGCTATCAGGCTAGCCTCTCCTCATCCCCACATCCTCTTACCCAATTCACATCCCTAAGCCACCAAAAAAAAAAAGTCCAAAAGCAAAAGAGCCAACTCTCACATGCAACATCTCTCTTTCAATACAAAGTACTCCTATCCCCCCACAAAAAACTTGTGCAAAGGAGGCTTGGAAACTTTCCACACAACTGTTCCTAACAAGCAGCTCCTCAAAAAGGCATTGGGAACCAACTGAAGTAGATGCTCAGGCTCTGAACAATATCACCTCTGGAGAGAGGTTAGTCAGAGGCTCGCAACATCACTACACTCACACCTAGCATACAAAGCTTCCTCACACCTCTGATAATTTCCTTCATTAATTTAAATATTGTCACTTTGACCTATTAGGTATAGTACACGTACACACTTCAGCAAAAATGCCCATCAGCCTTAGAATTCTTAAGGCTGGAAGGGACCTTTAGAGATCATCTAGTCCAACCCTCCTGCACACACAAGCCTATCCTTAAACACATTAAAGCAGTCTCATTTTGTCTTAAAAATTACGTTCGACTCCACAGAGAAAAAGATGGAAAAATGGAAGAAAGAACAAACAAGGATGGGTCACGCAATAGAAATTAGTTATTCAGTCATGTCTGTTAGGGGAGTCTTCAAATAGTCTGTGCCCTTTGGGAAAAGCTAACAACTGCCATGAATCCAGCAACATGTTCCAGCATTCAACCTCCTCCACGGTCACCCGGTCATTAAGTGTCAATGTTTAAGAAATCATCATATCTTTATATCTGAACCGGTTCTGCTTTTAGAAAAGTCATGGCAACAGCTGAATTTTGGACCTTGTAACTTCATCACACTTCAAACTGAAGTCAGTAAAAGATAAACAAAAGATAAACAAAATCCTCAATAGCTTTGTTACAGTTTGGAAATTTAGAAACAAATTATTTGTGTATTTGGAGTATATATTTGATATAAATTCATTTAAGTTATTAAAAGTTGGGTTTTTTTGGTCCTTCAAACCATTGATTGATTTATGGTAAGTGTCTCACATCAATAAGTCTTGCCAGTCACTTTTAAAGCATTCAATATATTATCAACTGTGGTCTAGGAGGATTTACTGAGAGTAGTATATAAAATATACTGGTCCTATCTTATTCCTATTATAACCACACTAATATCCTTTTAAGTAACAATTTCACTGGAAATAACTTCTCCCCAAGGCCTACAGAGTACCTATAAAACTTCAAACTTCATGCATATCTCAACTTACATTCACTATACATGTTTCTTCTGCCTATACCTTCCAATGCGGAGCATCGAATTTATAACCATGTACTTTTACAGCCAGTGCATGCACGCTCAYTCCTTGTATATTGATTTTCTTTTCTCTGCAAGGCTCAAGTAACCTAATTGTCTCAGAGAGGGACTGCAACAAAAACCATTGCTCTCCAGCCACCTCATGAAGTATGCATACACCTCCATGCTCCAGCACTAGCTRTAACCTATCATACATCCTATCACTCTAAATGATCCATCTTTGGTCTGTTTTTCAGATTGGGAGAGTGGCATGTGAACACTAGCTTCTTTAGCAAGAAAAGGCTTTGAGGTTCTTTATAGTCATCTGAAAAATACAGACATTGCAAATGACAAAGAAAATTACAACATTGCATGAGAACTGTATAAGCAAAACACAGTCTAGAAATTTATATTTTATTCCTATCCACAGAAGTGAGCAATTGAATAGTTCATCTATTAAAACACTCTCAAATAATGCAGCTACCTTAAATCATAAAAACTTATTTCTACATATACACTCTTGGCACATCTAATGTACTGCAGAGGATTCACAACAAATTGCAATGAAATAACTTCTTCATGACAAGCAACAAATATCAATATTGCATTTTTTCTTACCATAGTTCATATAGGTTATAAGAGTAAAAATAGTTAGATCAAATGAGAGTGAAATCCCCAGAAGAACATGTATTCCTACCAAACTTAATATAGAAAAACCTTCTTCACACCAATGCTGCAGGGTTATTGAATATGATTACTGTGAGAAAATACTGGCTTCATCAGGAAAGAAAGAAAAAAGCAAAATTATGGTTATGCAGTTATCTTCAAACAAGTTATTGCCTATTTTCCCCCATCCACATTATTATCATGGTATAATTTTGCATACAGATATTTGACCATGCTAATCATCAGCCACCAGAAGACCATTTAGTTATCAAACTGCTAAGAGACCACTTCTCTCATTTGTGATCATTCACTTGCTGACACATATCAACATGTAGACATGTCTGGCAAAAGCTTCTTATAAAAGCCAGAGCTCAGATTTCTGTGCTCCCTGTGTTTTAACCATCAGCCCTGCCGAGATAAGGCACTGACCTTCTTTTTGATGCACAATGGGAGAATACCCCGCTTACAAGCTCACTACTGTGAAGCTTTCTTGTTAGAGTGAAGCATCATAAAAATGTGTGTAGGAGGGCAGAGAGGATTCGACACCTTTCGCAAAATTTGAAATGTGACATTTCCAGCAGTTCATCAGTTCTTGGCATTTCCCCACTCAGTAGTGTGAACAACCCAAGTTTAATATTCTGCAGTTCAGTAGAAAGGGAAGGTAACATCCTACCAACCAGTTGATAGTTTGGGGTTGGGTTTTTGTGTATGTGTGTTTTCCCCCCCTCTAGGTTTCATCTAGAAAAGATTTTGCTATGACACTGAGAATTTTTCATGCAATAAAGGCGATGTACCCTTGCAACAAAGYAATTTCCATGGAAAGAGACTTCAGGTGGCTGCATCGCAAGAAGTGTTTTTCTGTGCAACTCAAAGTCAATGAGACAGTGATTGCCATTCTTTTCACTGCTGAATAATTTGTAGACTGTTACATTATGCAAACCCATCCACATGCCCCTGCATCCCTGCAAACGTACAGCTACTTCCCTATTTCGATTGTACTGTATATACTAACAATAGGGTTCATCTAATAAGCTATTCGGGAAACTCCCACACAGTGCGCCGGTCATCTCAACTCATTTCCTTGCTTTGTTAGAACACGTAAAATCCTTTCAAACATCGTTTAAGACACAGGAATATACTTAGGAGCACCTTAAACCTCAAGGTATTCACCACAGCTGCCCACAGTATCCATTCTGCTGCGGTCCCAAACACACTTAGTTGGATTCTGCTGCTGCAGGAATAAGATACCCTGAAAGGAATCTCCACCCCACACACGGAGGTTGGAAATATTCAAACAAAGTCCCATGAAGGAAGGGGAGGAAGGGGGGAAAAAAATCCCACATACACAAAGAAAACCTAACCTATCTAGAACTAAAGACTGTACTTTCTTTTGGCATTTTCAGAACTACATTATAATCACTGTGAGATAAACACACTAGCCTCCATCTGCACCATCCCAATATTTCTCCTCCCACATCAGTGCTGAATTTGCGGGAAGTGAATGAACAAGCCAAGAACATTCAAAATCTTCCCAGCGAGGAAGAGCTCTGCCTGCGATACGGGGACACCGACTGCGCTGCACCCGGGCTCTGCCCAGCCCGGGATCCCCGGGCGGCTCCTACCCCAGCCGCGCCCGGGGACACCCGAGCAACACTTGTCTCCCGAGGCCACGACGGGCAGCCCGGGGGAGCACCTAGGGAGAGCTCTGAGAGGGGAAGCAGGAGAAAAGGGCTTACATGCTCCAGCTTGTCCTTCCTGCGCAGCCAGACGCTGGCACTGTAGTCCTGCTGCTTGACGGTGCTGTAGAAGTTGGCGCCGACGCGGGCGAGGCTCGGCGAGGGCTCGCGGGGTCTGCTCTTGAGCCTCAGCTGCTCGAAGCCCTCGTGGGGGGACGAGGAGAGCCAGTCATGCCTGACTTCCATCTTGACATGACAAGGCAGGGTCCAAGCAAGAGCCAGGCGAAAGCGAGAAATTGAGGGGCGCCGGGTGAGGGGGTCCAAGAAAAGAAAAAAAGGAAAAAAAAAAAGGAGAGGGGGAGAAAAGAAAGGGTGAGGGGAAGAAGGAAAGGTGAGGGAAGAAAAGAAAAAAAGAAACCACAAAGAGGGAGGGGAGGGAAGGCGAGGACGGGGAAGCAGCGGGAGGAGGGAGCTGCAGGTATGGCAGGGCAGGGGGCTGGCAGGCAAGAACGGGCGCCGGGCACGGGCTGGGGCCGCTGCGCGGTGCTGCCGGCGGCGCCCCGCACGCGCGGCGGCTCCTGCCGCCTCTGCC
>NW_020455508.1:226955-238399 GCF_003342845.1 Nothoprocta perdicaria
CGCGGGGCGGCCCCGGGGCCGGAGCTCCGCGGCGCTGCTCGGGGCGGAGGCTCGCGCTGTTCTGCGCTGCCTCGCGCCGCGTCCGAGCTCCTGGGGGTCGCGGCCGCGCAGGCTGGCGCCAGGAGGGGGTGACGTCCCTTTAGCAGGARCAAGTTCCAACAAAGGAAAATAAATAAATAAATAGGAAGAAAAGAGAAAGGACTTTCTCACACCGAGAAAAGCCACCTCACTAATTGCCGAAATTCTGCACAGATAATTCCGGCACACAAAGGAAAGAATTCCTTAGGCAGCACCAAGAAATAGTTACTGAGCAGATTTCCAGGTGCTGGTAGAAAACTTGCAGTTTGCCAGAGAACTGGACTGATGCAGTGATGCAGATAAAGTGGCACTGAAATGCTGCGCTGAGTCCAGTGAGCTCAAGAGAACCTAATAACAAGTAATAAAATAGCTGGTTGAGATTAGTTGGAGAACATTTTAAGAAGATCTCTCTGCTAACAGCCTCATCTGGAGTGAAGTCTACTGTCATCTGATCAAGACACATATGTAGAATATTGTAATCAGCATACACCATGAAGAAGCTGAAAAACTGCAGAATAGCAAGTTTTGTCTGAGTTTAAGGTGGGGAGACGAAAAACCTGCACACCACACCTCATAACTGAGGATGATCATGAGCAGGGAGTACAAGTATTTTAGTGATCATGAGACACTGGCGAGAAAAAAAAAAAAAAGAAAGAAAGAAAAAAATGTTGAATAATGTTGTCAATTATTTGAGTGTGTTACCAAACCTATAAGAACTAAGTGTAACCAGGTTTTGATTAATCAGAATCATCAGTGTCAGACATGAATGATTTTACTCACCAGCATAAAGGACTCGCAGTTTTTTTCTGAGTAGCTGAGCTACTTGCATTTTCTCACGTTGATGAGTAAATGTGGGAATTTCCAAGGCACAAGAGCAGCAAGCCAGTGCACTCTCCTGACACCTGAAACAAGTTGGGGACATGTGATTCCACTTCACACAAGACACCCTTGAAGAATCAGAAATACACTGCATGGCCTATCAGAGCAGTACTGGTCATAAACGCTTGCAGCATATCATGATTTAAAGCCTACTGAACCAAGCTCTATCTGCAAATGCCCCATTTTAACAGGCTTTTACATGCTGACAGATGCACCTACAACCAAGGACTTGCACATAGTCAAAACAAACCACCCTTCCCCCCCTCTACACACACACACACACACACACACACACACACACACACACACTCACACTCACACAGAGGGTTTCTGCAGATAGACCATCAGGTTCATGTTGCTGGGGAGAAAAGTACTGATGATGTTATGGACAGCAGTTTCGTGCTTTTTTTTTTTTGTTTTTACCCAGAAAATTTCATATAATTTCTGTAGAGGTATATAAAGCACTTAAGCCTTGTCATTATTCCTCTGGCTTTCTCATCTATGCTGCTTGCAAATATTTCCTAAAAGTTTGTTTTTAGTGTCCTTCTGCATTCTCCATCTGTTTTCTTCCTCATCCTTTAAAACATTGCAGTATGACAGACCAGAATCAACATGCCACTCTACTCCAGCACAATGTATTATCAGTACAATACACTGCCCCACTGCTTCATATTTTTTTTTCTCTTTTAAATATAGATTTAGCTTTTTTGTAGGGTTAGTTTATCTTCCTGTCTGTAGCCACATTACCAGCAACCTATACAAATGGAGCTCTATTTGTTGTTTCTCTAAATGTTGTTTTTAACCTCCAAGGCACAAAGACTTTGCTCACCTTTTTAGGTCACTACTGGCCACGGCCCCTACCTTGCTTCATGTGCTTTTCTACTATTGCTGCTGCTGCCAATAATACCTACCAATACTACAGTCCTTATTAGGATGAGAGAAGAAATACAAATAATAACAACAACAAYATTCTGGGACAAGCCTATTAAAGTCATATGTGTAAACCATGCCTATAAGGCCTATGTCATTTCCTAACCTCAGTCAGGAAGAAAAGTTTTTGTTAGGAAAACTTAAATTAATGACTATTAATTTTTGTGCCTTCATGAAAATTTTACTCAGGCTAACAAATAAGCTAAGAGTACAATGCAGAGCCCCAGTGAGCTTGTGGCTATCAACCCAATTTGCAGAGCTACACATTTTTTTTCCAAGTTTTCTCTTCCAGTTTATTCCTGGTCTAGACTTCAGCAGAAGAGAAGGGGGAAAAAAAAAAAAAAAAAAAAAAAAAAAAGCAAATTTGTTTGGACCACAACCACATCATCCAGAATAATTTAGAGATAATTCAACTCTCATTAAAATTCAATCAGCTCTGTGGCAGGTCAACATTTCCAATTGGCTGTATGAGTGGGATTAAATTGCTGTCTTTCTTTCATGCAATTTTCAGAATTACACAAACACCTGCTCCTGTCAAGGTCTTTTGCTTCCAGAGCCAGACAACCACTGCAGCAAGGACAACAGAAATCACTAGCACTGTACTTACCCCATTAGCAGTAGATGCAAGTCATGCATATCACAGCATGATTTTACTTAGCTGTATTTCATGCTACAGTCCTCTAAGTCACTGTCCATGGTAGCAGCAAGACTCAGAGAAACTCCTAGTCTGTCTACCACAATTTACACATTCTCTGCCACCAGGATGAACCTTGTAGGGAGCAGAGCTAACTCAGAGCAAACAGAAAAACTGGGTCAGGATGCAAGTGAAAAAGATTTAGGCAGAGCTACTATATGTCTGTTTTTTTTTAAGACAAATTCTTTTTCTTCTAGAAATCTTGCCCAGACAAGGCTCAAGGACTTAGACCCTGTGCTCTAGCTTGCTGAACACACACAGATTCACAGAATCACAGAATCACAGAATATTCAAGGTTGGAAGGGACCTCTAGAGATCATCTAGTCCAACCTTCCTGCTCAAGCAGGCACACCTAGAGCATGTGGCACAGGGTGGCATCCAGGCGGGTTTTGAAGACCTCCAGAGTAGGAGACTCCACAACCTCCCTGGGCAGCCTGTTCCACTGCTCTGTCACCCTAACAGGAAAGAAGTTCCTCCTCACCTGGAGATGGAACTTCTTGTGCTTCAGCTTGTGGCCATTACCCCTCGTCCTATMGCTGGCCACCAGTGAGAACAGCTTGTCCCATTCCTCCCTGCATTCTCCCCTCCTGAACTTATACATATTAATCATATCCCCTCTGAGCCGTCTCTCCTCCAGAGAAAACAGGCCCAGCTCACTCAGCCTCTCTTCATACGAGAGATGTTCCATTCCCTTAATCATCTTGGTTGCCCTTCTCTGGACCCTCTCCAGAAGCTCCACGTCCTTCCTATACTGGGGTGCCCAGAACTGCACACAGTACTCCAGGTGCGGCCTCACCAGAGCTGAGTAGAGGGGCAGAATCACCTCCCTTGACCTGCTGGCAACACTCCTCCTGATGCAGGCCAGGATCCCATTGGCCTTCTTGGCCACGAGGGCACACTGCTCACTCATGGTTAACTTGGTGTCAACCAGGACTCCCAGGTCCCTCTCCGTGGAGCTGCTTTCCAGCAGGTCCACCCCTAATCTGTACTGATGCCTGGGGTTATTCCTCCCCAGGTGCAGGACCCTGCACTTGTCCTTATTGAACCTCATGAGGTTCCTCTCTGCCCAGCTCTCCAGSCTGTCCAGGTCCCTCTGGATGGCAGCACAGCCCTCCGGAGTGTCGGCCACTCCACCCAGCTTGGTGTCAYCTGCAAACTTGCTCAGGGTGCATTCTGTGCCCTCGTCCAGGTCATTGATGAACAAGTTGAACAGCACTGGGCCCAGCACTGACCCCTGGGGGACACCACTGGCCACAGGCCTCCAACTGGACTCGGCCCCATTTATCACCACCCTCTGAGCTCTGCCATCCAGCCAGCCCTCGATCCACCGCACCGTGCACTCGTCTAGTCCACTGTCCCGGAGCTTCCGTATGAGGATGTTATGGGAGACAGTGTCAAAAGCCTTGCTGAAGTCAAGGTAGACAACATCCACGGCTCTCCCCTCGTCCAGCCAGCCTGTCACCCCATCATAGTAGTTGCTCTTTTACAACACAGTAGTTGCTCTTTTAAAAAACCCTTCTTGCAATACACTTACAAAAAGTATCAGACTTCTTAGCAACAAAAACTAAATAACAAAACTTCATAGTAGCTGGATAGCTGATAGAAATAAACACCTGCAATTAACTTGCGACTCTTAAGGACATACTGCACTCACTGTAATTTTGCTGCACAGTTGCCCTGCTCACAAGCCCTGTCCCACTTTTTAGGCTTTGCTCCACCTGACCACACCAGCAGGCAGCAATTGCCTGCAGGCTCCAGCTGGTACCCAGTCCAAGGGCAATGGGAAACACAAGCTCCAACAGCAGCAACCAGGAGAACAAAGAATATCTTCCACCCTGCAGCTGAGCTTACCTTCTCATCAAGAAATTGCTAACGAGACTCAGCTGGGAAGATCTGCACACTCTCGCGATAACGCTGAGCACATCATGGGTAGAACTGCTAATCTGTCAAACAATTTCTGAACTGCCAAACCACCACTGGTAGCTGCTGCCTGAATCCCTAAACTGCAACAGCCTGCAGCAAAAAACCCTTTGCAGGGGTTTGTCTCCTCTGTGCTGAAAGCCTTGTTTGTGTTTACCTCCCCGCCTAACTGTTTCTGCCTCCTTGGTAGCAGCTGCTGATCACTGAAACATAGTTTTGCTGTAAAGGAGAACTAGAGGGGGGGGGGGGGAAAAGGAATAAAGAAGGTTAAAAAAAAGATTTAAAAAAAAAGGTAGAAAGAAAAGAAATTTATGGAAATCTACATGGTACATCAAGAACTGTAATTTCAGTATCTCTCTAAGTAACTTTTGGAGAATACTTGTATCCTTATTTTGTGGACAGGAATTCACATCACAAATATATGAGTGAGATGGTGGTGAAGGTTACAGTAAGGTTTTGGACACCTATCTCAGAAACTACAGGGAAGCATTTCTCCATACTGGTAATGTTCCCTGGTTTAGCCCTCCATGTCTTCCAGGACCCAGCCATTAACCAACCACTTCTGTGTCTCTTGACCCAAATTTTAGCCTCAAGCTCAGTCTTCTCCACAAAAAAAGAAAGAAAAAGAATAGAAAAAAGAAAACAGATTATGAACATATTTACTCTTGAGACATCATGTCAAAGTTGACTGAAATTAGCCATGTGTTTCTGAATGTATCAGCCTGGAACTGACAGTCAAATATTATAATTACCTAAAGTTCATTTCCTTTAGGAACTGAACAAAAATACCTAAGAGATCTAAGAGATCTGCCCATGTCCCATCTGAAAAAAAGTTAAATTATCCTGCAAATATCTTTTTTTTTCCAAGTAATTTAGAGCTCCAAGGACGCACTGGGTCTCCCATGCCATCATGCCATCCCCTGCATACAATCCCACAGGGCCTCACTACGACTGACCCTTGGGCCCAAACTGAATCACGCTTTTCTGGGCTGGGATACTCTCATTTCTCCTAGGAAAATGGTATTATTCATCTTCTCAAAGAATTGAATCCTCCTCTTCCTCCCCTCTTCCATATGATCCTGCACCCCCATCTACTATTTGCCAAAGAACAGCTTTAGATGTTGGGCCCCAGTAATTTACATACTGCATCTGAAAATAACATTAATTAGTGGCACAGACTAATGGGGGCATATTCTGTTCTCCATTACACCTCTCCTGCCTTCTGTTGTCCCCACTGGGGTATTGAGACAAAAATAATCATATAGTGAAGGTCTAATCAGAGGGTTAGAATTTGGCCTTAAAATAAATAGGCCGTCAGCAGTGCTGGGTCCCTCCCTGGGCCTGAGGCCCTTGACATTTGCAGGAAGGTTCCTGGCTCCCTCTTTGCTCCCTGGTTAGGCTCACACCTTCCTCAGCCTGTGCTCCTCCTGCTGTGTTTATCTGGGCGGCTTAGCTAAGCGCAAGGCAGACTGCTGACAAGATCTGAGTTCTTGAGTGCTCTTGCACTCAAGTGAAGAGTTAAAACTGTTATAAAATGGAGGTAGTCAGCAGAGGAAAAATACTAGAAGGGACAAAGTTGGTCTTTTTTTTTTTTTTTTTTTTTTTTTTTGTTCCTTCCCAATGAACTGGAACTGAGAGCACAGTAGGTGAGGGATCTGCACAAGCCGAGGGATGGCTCTCCAGGGACAGAGGAATGCCTTTTTACTTTTATTTTCAATTATGACTTCTAACATGGGATATATGCTCTACACTGTCACAACAAGAAATGCTAGGAGGGAGGAGAAAGGAAAACTGAGCATTCATTTCATGAACAACAGAGAACTTCAAGGAAAGAAAAAGTCTCTGTGTTAGTAGGGCCATACAGGGAAAGATGGACCTCCAAGATTCGTAGTCTAAAACTTCCTCAAATTATGTCCTCACAATGAATTAGGATAGGAAAGAAGGAAAAGCACATGCCAGAAAAAAATAAGRCAATGCAGAGCCTTTCTTGTTAAAAAAATAGTAATAATAATAAAATGAAAAAAGTACCTCTGTATTGTACATTTTCACATATTCAAGAAAAAAAATCAGTTAAAAGTAGATGAAGGGGCCAAACAGCTCTCTTAGCAAGTAAGACTTTTCTTTATCTATAAAATCTCATTTCTACTATAGGAAAATATACACCTTAAAATATTCCAAAATGATTTAAAGCAGAATTTTGTGTGCCCCCAAATTATTTTTCAAGACATTCAACTTCATTTTTACAGAAGAGATTTTTTTTTTGCAGCTATTCTTTTCAAGTGAAGAAAGATGCTCTAAATTCTAACTGCTTTTAGGAAATAGGCTCAAAACTACTACCTCAAAAAAATCATGCCACAAGCTACAGTATCAGGGTCTTTAACACAAACTGTTTTCTAATTACAATAAAGCTTACAAGGAAAAGTGATTCATCTTCATTGGTACAATCCTGTGTACCATGAGTACAGTTGATTTGAAACACTTTGCACTGCATTGATTTTTTTCCCCAAAAAAGAGATGCCTTTTGTTATATCAGATATCAGACCTACTGATGCAACCAAGATATTTGCTGGTGTGACAACACCTAAAAGAAGATGATACAAGAATTATGAGTCAATGTGAAATTTGCGTTCATCCTTACCTAATCACACTTAGGTAGGTGATTCGATCAGATCAGTTCCCTGAACCAGTACCTCCAGGGAGGATGCATTTACATGGGCTACATCAGAGCACAGACTTAACTTATGGGCAAGCACGTCTTTACAGATATGTACCTTATGTAAGCCTTGCTGAGCTGTAAGGACTGTCCACATGATTAATGGTTCAAGACAAGCCTTCCATGCATTAGTACTTGCCAGTAAATAGCATATATTGTCACACAGGTATGACATAAATAAATTAAAGACTCTGTCAAATTCAGCTGTGCTGCAGCAGAGATGTTGGGACTCTTTGTGCCAGGTTTTGCACAGAGGTATTCCCCGTGATGATTCCCCATGATGATTCCCCTGCCCTCTGAAGTTCTCTGTTGAGACAGAACAGACTGAGAGGGGAAAAGGAAAGGAAGCAATTTGATTCCTCTTTAGTAGATAGAAATTGAGATCATAAGAGTGTAACGAATTGCCCAAAGTTATAACAATAGCCTAAAACAAACTTAAAAATAGAGGTTAGGTCTTCTCGAATCTGTTCCATTATTTAGCCAGATGGTGCACCATGCTTTATTGTTAATCACTAAATACCACTTTATTATTTTTTTTCCTATTTGTTTATTCTATTTGATTAGAAAAGGCTGTCACTTCATTTTTCTATTAGGACTTTATTACTATGGCAGCGTGGGTTCTGGAAACAGCAAAGACAGACTGGTAAATTAATGTGTCCTTAGCTGGACTGAGGGAAGATCGTTGCACGATWCTGACAGTTACGTTACAGACTTGTTCAGGCTCTTGATTACTATACAGCCTTGATGCTATTCCACAACCAACCAAGTTTGAAAACAAGTTAAGATAAAGTGAAGGAGCAATAAGATACAGGAAAACAATAATATGAAATGTGTCAAGTGTTATTTGTAAACAGAGGGATAGGTGGTGCCAAATAGCAACCCACCTTATTATAAAGTGGTGATAAAAAAAACAAGCAATAAGAATCAGCTTGTGAATTGTAACAATCCAGGGAAAAAATAAAAATTGTGTTCTGCTGCCAGGAACTTGCATCTTCCCTGAAAACAATCTGAAAACAACAAAACTGAAGAAAATTCCTAGTAGAAAGAATTTATAACTAGAGGTTTAGAGTATTTTTTTACTTAGGTAAATTAATTCAAAAAAGGGAATAACTACAGGGCCAGAGGTCAAAGCAGCAGACATTCTCTTCCTAACAGACTATTTTCTACCCAGAGCAACAATAGCTGCTTTGAAGATTAAATATACATATATATTTAGTATTTCATACTGCAGAAAATAGGGAAGAATGAATGGGGTACTCTTTTTCCCTGTCCTAAAAATAAATTTCAATTTATATCAATAGTTGTATTTCTGTGGGACATTCTAAAGGGGACATGCAGAAAAGTGTTTGTTTCATACTTAATTCTACACATCCTTGTAGGCTCATTGATCTGCAGTTGTGTTAAAGTTACRCACTGAAACAATTTGTTGTATCATTGATGGCACCCATCCTGAAGGACTGAATCTGTGTGTGAGCTCCTCAAGACATAAGTTGGTCTTTGAACCTTTATGAACTTCTAGAAGGAGGTGGACCTAACTAAACAGAATAGATTTGCCTTTAGAGCTGCAGCTTTAAGGAGAAAGTCTTAGCTCATCTTCACATAGCTGTATCTTGACATGGAGAGTATAGTGGAGAAAAGCTAGAAGAGAGAGCGTAAATACCTATGTCCTCAAGTTGCACTTTCTCCACTGATCATATGATTAGATCCTTTTATGATGCTCCAGGTAGCATTAAGACAGCTACCCTGCTACATCCACAACCAAGACTTGCTGCTGTTCAACTTTGCTTACTCCTTATGCAAAATTGCTTTATTCTAACCAAATCTTCCTGAAACGTATTCTAAGGGAAGAATTATTTTTCCATATGAACACTCCCAATGGTGTAATCCAAGTCTTCATGAAGTGTAAAAATTGAAATTGCAAGGAAATTAGAAAACTTTGTTTCTTAAATTAAATCCCCAGAACTGCTGTAAACAGACCAGGAAGGAACTGCCATACATGCTTTGCATACTGTATGCTAAGRAAAAAAAAAAAAAGAAACACAGCAATGAACAAAATATTTTCTCTGGCAGACTTAAAAATAAAATATCTGAGAAAATTTTTTTCACTGTGTAATACTGTTCGTCTATCTGCAAAGCCTGGAAATAGCTATGAATGTTCAAGATATATTGTATTATCCATTCCTGAAAATTAGTTGTGGTACATAGGATCTCTTTTTATTCTGCACAGGAAAGATTATATTAAGTCCTGAGATGTGCAGCAAATCGTTCACTGATGCATTGCCTTGATTTAAAGATCAGCATATATGAGATAGACATCTCATCTACATATATTGCCATCTTCTGACATGAATATGTTTTTCATGCAGAAATCATCTGTAGCCAAGATAGCTCTTAGGGAAAGATATAGAAAACTGATGCAGGAAAAGATATCTTAGTATTTAGTAGGTTGAGCAGGTACAAGTTGTTTTTTGTTAGTGAATTTACAGAATCCTCTTTCCCTTCTATAAAATATTAAACTCTCTTCATCTAATGAAGACATGTTACTATAGGTGTGTTCAATATACATAAGATTAGAAGCTGAAAAGCTTGAAGGAGTTACAGTAATGCTCAAATCCTTCACCCAACATTTTTAATGTTCTAGCCCTCACAGATCCAAGTGGAAATTCTTGAAATGTTGAAAAAAAAGTCCAAATTATGCAGTAACATTACTGCACAATGAAAGTTGAATTATACAGTCATATAGAAAGGCCACAAAAATCTAATTTTATTTTTTTTCCTTTTTTTTTTCTTTTTTTCTCCTTTTTTCCCTTTCCCTTTATTTCCAGAGCATAGTAGAAAGAATGAGCAAGCAGCACCAGTGTAGCTATAAATCATTAGGAGCTCCAGTGCAACTGTCACAGACTCGTTAAAGTGTGGGGCTGGAGAGATGGAAAGCCCTTAAGTGATCGTTTACATCTTCCCCCAGGAATGAAACCAGACTAGTGCCTTAGATTCTCTCTAACTCAGGCTTTCCAGCTTTCCCTCCCAGGTACCTTTGTCAGTGCTTGTATTTTCAAGGAGTTTATTAATATCTAGTCTAAATCTGCTTTTCTACAGACTTCTTGTTTTTTTTCTTTTTCAGGTGTACAACAGTAACTGTAAACTCCTGACCACTGCTCTGTGTTCTCTCCTTTAAACAAAACTGATTTTATTTTTTTTTCGAGAATCATATCTTCTAAATCTTGTATTCCTATTGCTTTCCTTAATATATAGTGCCAAAACCCTGACATGGTGTTCCAGCTTTTACCTTGCAGAGCCAACTAAAACAATATTTTTCTGCCATTTCTTGTATACTGCATTTTCTTTTCTGTAATCAATGAAGAAATTCACCTTACTTGCAATTGACTCACTCTGTTGGCTTACAGGCCATTGGTAGTGTAACTACCTCTCATTCTATGCCAATTGACAGCAAAATATTTATCAGTCACATTTTGTATATGGACTTTTTTTTTTCCAAATACAAAGCCTTATTAATTTAAATCTGATCATTTTTCACTTTCAATTTATCAGTGTCATTTTTAGTAATAATCCTGATCTTCCACATCAGAGACAAGGCTGATATCTTCTGCAACCTCCTTGACTGTAATCCGCACATCATCTTTCATGACATTAAAGGCAATAAGCAGTGCATAAGACAGACCTCCACTCTGACATCAAAACATTGGTATCAGATTTTCCAAGTGCAATTTGTCAATCATTTGGGCTCCTATTTAATTTTATTTTCTCTAACCTATCCCTCTTGTTTTCAGAAGTTTATGTGTCTGTGAAAGGCTAAGGCATCTTGTTATCATGTGTACATTTGTCATGCAAGGAGTCTGCTCCCTTCCTAGAAAAAAAAAAGAAGGGAACCAAAAATAGCTAGAGCTTGAAACCACTAATGTAACCCATTCTTTCTCTAGTTTGGTTTTGGGAGTCCAATGATATCAAACATTTTATCAAAGTTCTGATATACTATGTCATTTGCTTCTTCCTTATCCTCTTAGTGTATTACCAAAATTTTTACTAAGATTGCCAGTCTTTTCTACTTTTCAGACTATGGTTTCAGATTAGTAATTTGGTCTAAAGTTTTCCATTGTAGTACCTGCATATTCCTCCTTTTTCTTTTCTTTTCTTTTCTTTTCTTTTCTTTTCTTTTCTTTTCTTTTCTTTTCTTTTCTTTTCTTTTCTTTTCTTTTCTTTTCTTTTCTTTTC
>NW_020455508.1:238534-257886 GCF_003342845.1 Nothoprocta perdicaria
ATTTTAGCATGCTCCGTACTTTGGAACAGAACAAAGATTTTTAAAAGAAGGATTTTGTACAGAAATGTGCCTTCTCATCTCTTGTAAAACCCACCCAGAACTACCCATATTGTACTTCTAATTTATAGAGTTTGCTCAGTATATATTTGTTAGAACTCATTTGAAATTCCAAGAAATTCTTTAAGTAAAGGATATTCCAATGCCACAGACTAAGCAAAGATTTCCTAGGTGCATATTTTTTGGTTCATGTAGAGAGCCAGAATTAGAAAAGACCCCTTTAGTTTACAGAGACACACAAAAAGACACAAAAGTCAGCTTGAAAAGTGCAGGGAGCTGGGAGAGAGAAGTGAGAGTCGGGAGTAAAGCAGAACTGGCTTTTCGGATATCTGGGCAGTCCTGGACATTTGGCTAGAAGAGAGAAGAGTTTGTATTCAGAGGATTCTGAGGCTTGTCTTTCTACAATTCAGTGTATCTCATGTGGGAGTTTCTGATGCTGTTTGACAAATATTGCATCCCTACACTTGAAGTACCCATCAGATAAGTTCTGTCTTTTGGTTAAAAKGATGCCAACAAATACTTCATTAACAGCTATGTCTAGATAAGAAATCATATTTCCCCATAAGTCTAGCTCTAGGTACAGTCTGGCTATCACCATCACAAAAACAAGAAACAGCATGATTGATGATGTGATAAGTCTTAGCCAAATGACAAAAAAAATGATCAGTGTCAGTACCATGTAATGCCCTATTTAATGACTGTGGGATCACAGCCTGAGATGGTTAAGGAAGAAGATGAAATAATCTGATGAGGCTTGAGCAGCATGATGGGACCTAGGGGAGATTTGAAGCAGAAGATTAAAGAAAGAGGACTTGAAGTAGACAGAGATATYGGTGGGGATAAAGTAGAATTTAATTGCATGGATACTAAGCACAGATCTTCCTAAGTGAAGTTACTCTGGTCAAACAATAATTAGTCTTTTGCAATCTACTAGTGGGGAAGGAACTACAACTCAAGATGAGAATGTCATTGCTCACATCTGATTTTAGAGCAGAAATGTGTCTGCCAATAAGGCTTTAACATAGTTTTGTCCTCTAAAAAGAAAGGAGAAAATTTTCCATAAGAATTATTTGCTTAGTTTTCTGTACCAGTAACATAGCGAAGCCAACTTGAATATTCATGAAGACATATTAAGGGAATCCATTCTGAAGAATTTTTCACGAAATAGTTTCTTCAAAGACTAGGTTATTAATAATGGATATTTTGTGCAAATCTAATAAAGCAGCCTATATAATTTCATCTCATACCTTAAGTTGTAAAGAAGTTCAGAGAGAGTTGGAGAGAAAAAATATGCTAAATAGTTAAAAATTATCAAAACATTACAGTTATTTTAATTCTAAGATTAAATCATAGTATTTTTTATATTAGTAATCTGTTCTTATATTTTATGTAGACCTCTCAGTACATTTTCCAAATTGGGAACAGCTGTTTAGAGTTTTTCTTGTTATTTCTCTTATCACTTTTACCTGGATATTCCCTGATGTTTTCTCCCTCACTTGTCGCTTTGCACAAGACCATTCCGGCAGGCTGAATGCTACCTCTGCTCCCTGTTTTTCTTGCCTAGTTCATCTAATTCTTTCCCCAATTTTAGTGGTAATGAGTCACTTTTCTATGACCTATGACCAAGATGTGGAGGCATTGTCTTTTTTTTATCCCACATTTGCTTGTTGACTTAACTGGCAGATAGGATGAAACCTAAACTTAGCTCAGGCCGTAACTCACGCTACCCTACAACAACAAAGTTACTTGGAGGTGATATTCCTGTACCGTTCCTCCCAAACAAGTCTTTCCTGAAACTGCCACAACTGTATGCAAGAAGTGAAAAAAGTTCTCATCAGAAGGAGCAATGGGATAAGCAGGAAGAAACACTGATACAGGCAAGACTGTGAGGAGGCTCCCATTCAGCCTAAGCTAATCCAAGTACAGCTGCTAAGACTGATGGGGAAATAGTGAGAGAGGGAGTCCTAGTCTTCTATGTGAACAGTTGTTTTCCCCATTCACTTCTGCGTTATCACAGCTTTCTTTTTTTTTTTTTTTTTTTTCCCTTGTTCTCTTCAGTAAGGGTTAAAATACTCTTATGGCAAAATGCATAACACTGTAGCAATGGATCAGCCAAAAGTGATGAAAAAATTCACACAAGGGAAGAACAGAGTTTTTCCTGATTTTAAGTTGTTACAGTTYCACTAGGGAATGCATTCATTAAAATGATTTGGGGACAAGGTATTAGAATAACAGGATTTTAACAGAAGTACAAATGAAAATAATAAAGTCTGAATTCTTGATATGGTTTCAGATTCACATTCTCTGCCAATTCAGTTATTCAGAATGCTRTTTTCCTGGTGTATGAGACAGCAGCCTACTGACTCTTGAAACTTTACATATTATACATAGATATTATGACAGCAGTTCTTAATAGTATAAACTTTTCAGGGGGGGTGATCATTAAGCAGAGAGTAGCCACAAGGAATATTTCAAACAACTTATCTGGCCAACTTTTGAGTACAGTGCTATTTTTCTTCCAAGAAAAATACCTACCAGCTACCAAGAATATGCTGGATGAGAAGGAGAATATGGTTGTGAGAGTTGGGACACTGAGAGGAGCATGAATTCTATATGGTACCTTCCTTCAAAAAAGAAAGTGTTGAGGTATTTGCAAAGAAAGAACATTTACAGACGAGGAGAGAGAAATGGCTATTTGAGGCAACGTGGGAAAGTATATAGGAAAAGGAGAAGGTAAAGAGGAGAAGGTAAAGAGGAAGGAAGATGTCCAGAGTTGAGGGAGAAGATATCCAAAACCAAATGGAAAATACATTGAATGCAGAAAATTTCATTATACCTAAAGAGATCCTTGGAGGAAGTAAGTTCTGCAATCATTACTATGCAAGATTGGCCACTATATCTGKCCAAAACCTCAGCATTGCTTTGTCAGAAAAATAAAGATTGCTAAGAAAGTGATTAATAATTAAGTCCTTTATTTCCATACCATAGAAATCAAAATCTGGTACTCTGCCATGAGTGTCTGGCAAAAGACTGCACATGAAAATGTCTGAAGTGCCCTTGCGTGACAGGTCTAACAGTAAGTCCTGCAGTCTGCAAACAGATAAAACTCTCAAGAAACAAAGATGCTTTTAAGTTTCTGGAGCAAGTCTTGAAAATAAGATCCAGATCTACCTCTATGTTTTAGAAGAAAAAAAAAAAACAAAAAACAGAAAGCAGATATAAAGTGCCCATTTTAATGGGAATTTGGAGTATATGATGCACCCTCTTTAAATTCTTGTATTTGTCAAGAATACAAGGAGAGGGAAGAGGGGTTGCTTCATTAAGTTGCAAGGGGATTTTCAGTCAGTACTGTGCTAGAAATAACCTTGTATTCCTAGAGGTGAACAGTGCAGTTGTGAGGCAGTTCCCTCTGGCATTATTTTTTTGTTGTACATGTGTGCTTCTGCTGACTATACATCCTCAATACATGTGCTATTTGCACATGAGGAAGATGACATTTAACACACACTGCTGCTTTCTAAGAGCCAAAGCATGTTTTGGGAGATTTCTTTTTCTCACCCTATCAAAGTAAGCAGATGTGACATAAATAAGGCAAGCATTTTTGCAGGAGTCAGTGAAGAAACAGCCTCTTCTGCAGCAGATAAAAAAAAAATACACTCTGTAACCACTCTGTAATAGYGACTCCTTTAGTGACTCCTTTCAGCAAAAGAGATAATTTCACAGCTGTATATAGTTCAAGCATCCTCTTTGAACTCCTGATGTGTTTCTGTGTTTCCTACGTTTTGGAACAGCATTCTGCAGGTTGTACATTGAATCTCCCATATAGAAGAGTGATGGATGGATGGATGAATGGATGGATGGAAGGAAAAGAAAAAGAAAGAAAAAGAAAGAAAAAAAAAGAAAATGAAGGAAAAGAAAGAAAAGACGGAAGAAAACTTATTTAAAAAAAAAAAAAAAGAAAGAAAGAAAAAGAAGAGCAGCAGTAGCAGCATATTTTAATGCTGCTCAGCTTACCTTTCTGCACAAGGAAAGCAAATGGCCTTTTATTCCTATTGCTACCTATGGCACTTTCCTCTCTGTGGATCCCATTAATTTTAACACACAGGTCTTACAAAGTACATCCAAGCTCCTGTATCATTTTTTCTGCCTTTTGTCCTTCTGCCCTGAAGACGCGAAAGAGGAAGTAGGTCAGAGCTTCACAGAATAAAAGAGGGCAAAAGCTCAAAGTATGTGTGATTTTTTTGAAGAAATGATAGATTGCTGACAGTCTTGCAAAGCAAGGTAATGCTTTCACCTTTCTCTCTGCATTGTCCTTAATTCAGTTTTCAGTCAGAAAGCAGAAGCGTGTTTTTGTGGACACATGACGTTAGCTGAGCTTTTGTCCATTTCTGAAATAGTCAGAACCTGTAATGATCTTAGTAATCATTCCTGGACTAAAAATGAAATTCCTGCTAAAGTGATCAAAATGTAATTCAAAATCATAATGATTTTTTAAAAGATGCAGATGTTTCTTTGCAGTTTTCTTGAGTGACTTTCTTGCTATTGTTTTTATGCTTAACGAATTCCACATAAATGACCTTAAAAGAGACGGACCATTAGCTACTACTGATGATAAGTGACTAACAATCCAATTGCATTGCAGTTCAGGAAACCCCTAGATAGATTTTTAATACAAATGCAGTTACGCATTAGATGCAATAACCCAGACCTAAGCACTCTTTTACTAGATGAGCTGTTTCTTTTGTTTACTTCTGTTCCTGGTACACAAATTAAAATTCCATTTTCAAGCAGCTGAGATTTGGACCAAAAAATGTCTTAGCTGCCTTTCATTGAGATTGAACAGAATTACAAATTATTTTAGATAAGAAAAATAAGAAAGAAAATGATAAAATCTTATTCTTCATCCAATTTCTGAATTTTTATGTTACTTGTGAGAAGCTGTATTCTCTCCATCTCCAAAGGGAAGATCTGCCATACAGAATGTAGCACAGGTCTATTTTTATATGGAGATCTGTATAAACAGACCTTTACAGCCTTCCTGTACTGTTCTCAAAATCATCAAAGATGTGATCTTTAAAAGTCAGTGTATTTTTCATATTGYCAGAAAGTAGCATATACAGTCAAAAACGGCAAAGGAACATGGAACATGTTTGTGTTGCAATTTATTTATTTATTTATTTGCATTCTGATACCAACATCTGTTGTTTTACTGAAAGACTTTGCCTACATTTTCTGTGAATTTCTGTATTGCATGGTGGTTTAACCTGTATTCTTTTCTAAAGCCAGATATAGAACAAGAACTACTACTCCCATGACTGTCCAATAGGGAATGTACAATTTTTCCCTTCTCTTTTCTTCCTATCACTTCCCATCATGCGTCACAGGATCACAGAATGGTTGAGACTGGAAGGGTCATTTGGAGGTCCCTTCTGGAGACCAACCCCTCTGCTCAAGCAGGGTCGCCTAGAACCCATTGCCCAGGACTGTGTCCTGGGAACAACCTCCTTGTAAAGGGAGGACATCACTAACTAAAGATCAATGGCTTAGGGAGAACTAGGAAAGCAACTGTTGCTGCATCGCCCCTTATGATGGGCAAATTATAACAGTCATATACCTTAATCCATGAAACTATAAAGCATTTTTCACACCTAATGAAATATTACTGACTAAGCAGTGGGGAAAGAAGGGGCTGCTGACATGACAATAGCCTCCCCATTCTTCTTGCCTTGTATAATACATATGTATCTGGTCATTTAACATTGAAAGGCCTGCATATTGTACCAGCACCCATTATCGTATAGGCAACAGTTTTAGTACTCCAATCAGAAAGGACCAATTAAAGTGAATATGGTAAAGTAGTTTGCAAAGATAGTTCTTTATCCTAATCAGTATAGCTTTGAGTAAAGTTGAAGTATTTTTTTTCTATCCATGCTGATTACCTAAAACAGCATTAGTTAACTATATTCAACTTAATCATTCAATAATTCAAGTACCAGAAATATAGCAAATTAAAATGCCAATGTATCATTGGTATGTTTATCATGCCTGGTAGCACATCTCATTGGGTTTTTATACATTTATCCTGCCTGATGAAAGAAAAAAAAAAAAAAGGATAGAAAGAAAGAAAAAACAATGGTAGAAAAATATTTATGCAAATGGTATAGTAGTTAATCTAATATTACTAATATTACTGAGGTTCTTCAGTATTTTCTTTACTGGATTGCACTTTAACAACAATTAATATTAAATTTGTCTTAATTCCTGACTAGCAAGTGAGGCTTATTAGGAATCAGCAAATAGGAAAAATTAGGAAATATGTAAAAAAACACTTAAACCATATTAAACAATAGTGCTATTGTGCTAGACCCAACTGATGAATATTCCTAGGGTGAGAAGACATAGTTCAGAAAAAAATTACATTCATCAGTCCAATTAATATGAGTTCCTAGAGAATGATATTACTGAGATAATACCACTAGAGAGTAATAATAATACTATTCTTGGAAATAAAAGCTAAAGAAAATGCATCATTTTTAATCAGTAGTATAGAATTCCTTTTACTTCCATGTGATTTCAACAAAGACATGCGGGCACATTATTTTTGTATAAGCTACAAGTACTGAGCTGCTATCATAAATAAATCTCTTACAAAGTATTCATAATATATTGTCCCTTCCCTGGAACTGATTAATATATGAATGTTCTCTACAATGATTAGTAATGCCACACGGGTAATGGACTTTCATTGTTTGATTATGTCTTCTAAGTGTACACAAAATTTGATAGGAGTGTCTGAATCAGTGTAATCTTGTCTACTATCTGACAAAATGAAGATTTCCTCAATGAGTTTTACTGGCAATTGTGGGGAGAAAAATCTGAATTTGTCTTTTATACCCATCTGAGATGATCTCTTGCAGTAATGTACAGAAACAGAAAAGAGATTTACAAAAACTTATACTCAGTAATCTTCTGCTGGTACTGCTGGCATTTACAATCAGTAAGTTTTGTTTCTTATCAACTTATAAGTCCCTTCATAGCAATAACTTCAGAATATATGTTAATGTGGGATATGGTGCCAAAAATAGTTTTGACTGGAGCAAAACAAAATGTTGCAATTTATATCAAAGACCAAAGGTGTCAAAGAAAGGAGAGGCATTTTAATCTAAGAAATCTCCTCAGCTGTAGCATATAATACTCAAAAGATCTCTATTAGATATTGCACTTCTGATTTTGAGCATGGCCAGAAGGCCAATAAGAAGATATGAGAAATATTTCTGCAGTCTGTTCCAAAGCAAGTAATAAAAGAGAGACTTAGTTCTCTCCTCTCATTGCTTTCACAGTGCAGAAGGAAAATCAGCAGACTGCAGCAAATGTAAATTTGAAGGTAGATTTCAGTAACAGAAATCCCAGTGAGAAAGAGAGAATTAACATTCTGTTCTTATTATTACATTTAGACATGTTAAAATATATCACATATGTATGTCCTTTTTTTGGTCTTTTGGCTAAGTTCAGATATAGTATCAGAGTAATATCTGATGCAGTGTCTCCTGAGTCCATTTCTCCACTGCTCTTGAGGCCATTTTGGAAGCTGTTATCTACAATATTTTTTTCTCTATATTTATCCTGTACCATTTCACACTAAAGTAACAAAAAAGAAAAATCGGAAAGAAATTAATAGGTGAACCTGCTTGAGCAGAGGGATTGGACTAGATGATCTTGGTTGGACTACATGAAGGGACTAGAGGTCCCTTCCAACCTCAAGCATTCTGTGATTCTGTGATTTTGTGATTCTGTGTGATTTATAAATCACATGATGGCAGATAAATTACATATCTCTCACCTTACCTGTGTCAGAGAACTCACTATCTTATCAGAGTACAATCTTTCTGTGGAGATTCATCTTTATTTCAGAAGAATTCAGAAGCTGGGTGAATTGAGTGCTTGTCAATAAACTATCAGATTTTTCCCCTTTTTAGGACAGTAGCAGAACATTGCTGCTATCTTATAATCTGTAAAAAGCAGTCTGAAATAAATTTGCTATTCTGCTTTTTAAATAACTGAAATGAACTTCAAATAGTTTTAAATGTTGAAGCAAAATTTCATGTCACAAACATTGGGTGTRTGAAGATAAATGATCGAGTATTTGAGATCAGAGTCTTTTCAAACTGAGTTTAGATGCAGAAAAAAACAATCTTTCGGATTTGATGCCATCTACATTTTGTATTTTGGAACCTAATTTTGAATGGCTGCACATGAAATATAAGTGAGTAGGTGTGCACTGTTTTGTTATTCTCATTCAAAAAAATAATGTTTCTGTTGCAGTCAAGTTCACTATAGGTTCATTTATCCCTACAGAAAGAAGAATTAAAAGGCTCATGATTTTCCACAATCTCAAGAACCCACAAGTGCTGGGGAAGAAAATGACCTTGGCATAAGAGAAACACCTCACGTGTTCTCCCCACAGGAACAACATAAATCTGTGGGGGACAGGTTCCTGACGGGGAAGGAAAAGCCTTTGCTGAGGTCTGCAACCAGCTGTCAACACCGGCCTCTTGCAGCCTTCAAGAGGCTTTTGTTTCCTTCAGCTGCTCTCTACACCTTACACCATGTCAAGTTCATGAGCTTATAGGAAGATAAAGGCGTTTTATGGATAGCCCTAGTTAGAACCAACAACAATTGAAGTCTGAAATTAGCAGAGTTCAAACTGGAAATTAGATGCAGTATTAAATAACGAGGCAGTAAGGGTGTTCATCAAGGAGCATGACAAATTCTTCATCATTTGCAGCTATGATTTATATCCTTTTAAAAGATGAGCTCAAAATTTTAAATGTAGCAGTGACTTTCAAAAATTCTATACTTACAGTATCCAAGAGGTCAACTAGATATTTTAAGTATTCTCTGTGGACATTATTAGTATATATCCAGAAAAAAAATCTAATGCTTAATATAGAATTATGAATGACTAAAGCATGAAATCTGCTTTGACTCTAAAGATACTGAATTTCTTTTTTATATTTGTTCCTAACAAGAAATCAAAGAGAATAAGATAACTGTGGGATAGCAATAACATTGTAATGCTAAAAAGAATCTATATTAACTGTATGCTAGTGCTTTAGATGGTAAGAAGGAAAGTGTCAAGCATCCTCAATCTCCTACTGTAGAAAATCTGTGGAGAACATCAATGATAATTTAAAGATCTTTATTGCACAGGCTCAGTTCAAGCCATTCCTATGTCAGAGTTCATAGAAGTATGAAGGCTCCTTAAAAAAAAAAAAAAAAAAAAAAAAAACACTTTAGACCAAGCTTGAAGCTGGAAATGACAGCATCTACGTGACCTCACCAACTGTAGACTATGATCAAAATGGGTCCATGAGAAAGTAGCTGCTGCCTGTAAGTGGCTTCAACGTGGTCAAAACTGGAGGCTGAGCCATGGATTTGTAGGTCAAGCCTTTGCACTTACTGCWTATAACTTTGCTGTGAGCTATGTGGAGTGCTGACAGACTCCTTTCAGGCACTGACCTAGATTTCATCTGGTTCAATTGAAAGGATTTTTGCAGGGAGGAAGCCCCAGCCATCTTAATATGCTCTCTAGGTTATGTGAATAATTAAGTCTAAAAGATTTTGTAGTCAGTAGAGAGGAATAAGACAATTCAAAGCATCAGAGGAAAATGTTTAATATGAACAGACCCTGTTTTCATCACCTCTGTATAACCCATGACAACAAAGATTATTTTATAGCATTATAAAATTATGATTCCTATGAGCTATACCCAAAGAAGGACATCAATCAGAGATTCAGTCTCATTATAGACTTGAAAGCTTTTAACTTCTTTGACATATTCAAGTTCAGGATGATGACTTTGACCTTCTAAGAGCACCTCTAAATCCACAGGATTTTTTTTTTGCTTTTAGTGTTCTTTATCCTTGATTCTTATTCCCACATATACAGCACATCATTTTACAAAAATTRTCTACCATATTCACCATAAATATAGATTGGACTTCTCCACGGTACTCCTTAATAAAATACCTTTCTGTACCTAGAATCTCAGAGTGGTAGAAAACATTTCATCTCTCTTCTTAATAGTTTTTCTATCAAAAACATATTTAGCCTTGAAGTGTCACTACAACTTTCTAATTAAACTTTTCTACGTAAATCCTTACATTTAAACAAACAAAATGTTTCCCATTAAAAAAGGCTGTGCACAACTTTAGCTGTTTTCAAAGATAAAAAAAGATGCACTCAGCTGCATATGGAATTTGTGACATTCTGTATAGTGACATGCCTTCAACCCTTCCGGAATAAGAAAGATTTTCTGAAATTCCTGGGACTGTTGATAACATATAACATACTGATTGTAAAAATCTCTGAACATCTATGTAGCAGAATACAAGCTACAATCAGAAGCAAACACATTTTTTAATTTTCAAGATTGACAAGACCTCCTTAAAAGAAAATCAGGACCTTTTTATCTCTTCCTAAACCATCACAAAGTGGTGGGAAAGCTTCCCAGAATAACTGTAGAGTCCGAATTTTAAAATTCCCATTATGTCCATAGTAACATTACAGAATGGAGCACTAATTTTGATTGACAGATGATCACCAGTTAAGGGAATGAGTGGCAACCTAGCTGCATATGAGTAAATTAGGATTCAGTTTTTTAAGGTTAATGCTAAAAGTTCATTTTTGGCACAACGAGGCTATACTTAGCAGTGGGAAAAATGGAATCAGTACAAATTTATATGCCAAGATCCACCATACTTTTCTCACTTTTTTTTTTTTGTCATATTGGTTAGTTTATGGCACACTTGTTGGTTCATTTTCCCAATGAAGATAGCACACTTGCTGCTGAACTATTCAGGACATTAAATCTTGCTTTCATTTATCTAGTGTTCAACAGCTGTAGACACCATCAAAATGGCTTTCAAAGGCTATTTCCAGAATATTTTTCAAACTTTGCTATGCCTGCTTTGTATTACATCCATGGATGAATATCTGAAATAACAAGTACATACAGGCAAATAACTCACCTGATCTCTGGCTTTGTCTTTCTTGGAAGATGCTTATATTAGAACAGGAAGACTGACATTAAAGTGAACCAAGCCTTAAATTTGGAACATCTGAGTTTTAAATAAGTATTTTGGTCCTGTTCCTATTTTTCATGCTTAGGATCATGTTGTTCTTATTTCTTTGAGCCATGATCTTCCATAAGAAGTGTTTATCAGCAGTGGATATTACTTAAGATAAAGCCAATCTCTGACTATTTGTAATACAATTCAATTTTACAGCATATGTAAAAATAAAAATCAAATGAAGGACTTTTTTTTTAAAATTGTCCTGTTCTGTTTTTAAGCTTCTTTTCTGCTGTTCTTTTTTTAAAAGACTTTTACAGTTGCACATGGCTACATAGGGTACCTGATTTTCTCTTTAACTGAACTCTCATTTATGATGTTTCAACACTGAAAGAGGAGAGTATTTTTTACACATAATTAAAAGGTTGGGTTTTTTTTCTTATTTGTAGTTTACTGTATTACTGTACTCTGTTTATCAATGTTTTATTCATTATGTTACTGTAGTTATTGTCCCCCTTTTGAGAAAAAAAAAAGTGTGATGAGCATCCAAATAGATGAATTGAAACAAACTCCGGTTCCTTCACTCTGGGCTAGAATTAACTGCACCTACGTAAAGAGAAACCATCATTTCTAAGAAAATACCTGCAATAAAAATCTACATTTTAATTTGTTAATCTTTATACTAGTCAGAGTTCATATGCCTTGAAATCTATTAGTTATACTGTTGATCTATGTAGTTTCTTTAGGTTTTCCTTAGATACAACCCTTTCCTTTCGGTGTCCGCAACATCTGTATTGGCATAAGATTCACAGTGTTCAAAGGTTACAGCCAGTCAGACTAATCTGGCTACAATATCTAGAAACATCTCAATTTTATCAAGTCTTAAGTCTGACTAGCTCAATCAGGCAGTTTCAAAAGCAGGCTCCCAAGCCAACAGTGTATCTTTCGGTATAAGAGCACCACTCCTGGCAATGGGATTAGTGACAAGGATGATGAAGATGAAAGAGGCAATACAATACAAATAACGCTAATTCCTTGCAAGTGTTTCATCTCAATCAAAAGTAAAAATGTTTCCCTCAGCAGCTGGCTGCATATAAGGAAGCAAGATCCTTGAGTGCCTGTGAAAGGGAAAATGAGAGCACAAACAGCCTAGTACTGATACTTCTATTACCATGCAGCAGAGCTGTTTAAAGAGAGGGAGGCAACCCAGGCCTGTGTGTATATCATGTACTCTTTGGGGATGTAACTTCAGTTGGTAAAGGCAATGATTTCCCCACAGAGCAGTAGCTTAAACTCTGTTTTCCCTGAGAAGCAGCTGTAAACCTTCACTTTCCCAGAGAAGTAGAAAGGGCTTCAGCAGCAGATCTTCTGTATACAAAAAGCTTCCATCTAGTAACTGCCTGCATCTCACTGATGCGGTAAGTCAAATTGTTCTCTTTCACTGCATAAGGAATATTCTGCCAGGATGATCAGAGCCATTGTAAGGACCGGAATCTCTCAAACTGTGTATTACTGCAGAGGTAATTGAAGCTGTTGTTTTGTTCCAGATCCTTCCGGGAGTTAAATGTGGCTCAGGAACTGCCATGCTGATGGAAGAGGTATAAAGAAGATATGTGTGATGAACATGCCACAGGCCTGTTGAGGCTTTAGCAGCTAAAGGAACTGAGCATTGGG
Organism: Nothoprocta perdicaria; assembly: GCF_003342845.1. NCBI lineage: Eukaryota > Metazoa > Chordata > Aves > Tinamiformes > Tinamidae > Nothoprocta > Nothoprocta perdicaria. Next base: position 251,339 of record NW_020455508.1, read on the forward strand.
TCTCACTTTGAGATAGGAGGATGGGGATGAATGGTAGGAGTCATAAGAAGGACCAGGTATTATGGGTTCTAGACTGAAAACACTGAGCATAAAGGAAGAAGATTAAGGAGTTAAAGGACAACATGTTAGGATAGTAGATTAACAGACCAACCGCACGCTGAGTTTAGAGGGCATATATATATTTGTATAGTATCTATTAAAAAACATATTTTTTGTTATAGAATATTATTTTCTCTGATTAGAAATGCCAGTAGCTGATAGAACCACTGAGCAGCAGGAGTATATTCCTGCTTACATTTAGGTTTATTTATGACAGAAATTAAACATCATATCACCACGCTCCTTTTAATTACTATCCCTATTGAAAGCCGTTGGCCTGATTTATAGAGCAGTACATCAAATGCAAGATTACACAGACTTCTTTATGAGCTGTAAGCACCTATGAAAATTAGGCCAACTCTGTAGTTGGGTATTGAGCAACTCAGAGCTAATGAAGCAGCCAGGCTGGTGAACATTGCCCATATAAAACATTCATGATGAGTAATACACATTGCAGTGTGGTAGATGACATTTTGGGAGTTTTTTTCTTTTTTTCTGTCTTCTACTTATGCCTGAGCTTTGCAGTATCAAAGAGCACAGAAAGATGGTAAAAGAGAATGATTTTGATCTTTTGGTGGTTCTAAGCCCAACTATTTTATTTTAAATGTCCTTTAAATTATCAGTTTATCTTAATATCAAAATATTAAATTATTTGACAAAATACAAATCATTGATAGCTGTTATTTCTAAATATAAACATACCAAGACAAAATGCACTATTAAATACGTCTGACATAAAGCTATTTTTATTTGAAGGTCTTTATTTTGCTTTTTGATGGTGAAGTAATATTTATATGCATTTTTTGAATTACACAATTTTAGATGTGATAGGGAAATATTCTCTGCATACTTCTGAAATCAGTATGTGAGTCTTGTTGTAAATCACCCTATCCCGCCATTCCATCCTGGTTAAATTCTTCTAGGACTTACAGTTCAGAGCTCACAGTTCTTTTGTGTATGAAAGTGTTACTGTTCATGTCATACTTGTTGTCTGACACTTAGGAAACACAAATTTAGAACCAAAATTGTCAAACATTCTCTATGATAGTGTTTGTAAAACAAGAATATTTTTCCACCAAACCTAATCTAAAACTCTTAGCCTAATCTAAAACTGCTTGCTGGATCCTCTAGAAGCACAGCAAAGGAATTACAAATGCAGTTGCAGTTCACAGGAGAACTGAGTGCCCAGGAGAACTGAGTGCTGAGCAATGATTGGAGACTGTCTCTGTAATCTAAATGACCTTCCTRACACTGTCCATGACTGTATTCATAACAGCAATGTTAATTATGTGTAATGGACTGCACCTCCTCTTCGCTAAATTAAAACTATTACAAAACATCGATACATTAAAACGTGTTAGGAAGTAATTAATCCATAATTGCATGATGGAAAATAGCTAATGGAAATTTTGAAAAAAAGGGTAATATTACCAGAATATTAATGCTTTCCTTTTTAAATATAATACAGCAATTTAATCCACTGGGCTGCAGTGCATTTGCTGGCGCTGATGGGAATTTACAGTGTTTTTCAATTAACAAGGAACCTTTTCTTTCTTGCTGAGATTAGGTGCAAGAGATACAACAAAGCCCAGAGTCTCACATGCAGTGGGGTTGCAAAGGACATGCCTTTGCACTCCTTTCAGGAGGTCAAAGGAGTCCTTTAGGTCTTTGCAGAGAATGCAGGGCTGCACTAAGATTATTCCTAGGACAGCTTTTTCCTTTCAGCAATGATTGGGTCTGTGGGGCTCACGTTCAAGCACTGTCTGAACCAGCTACAGAGATGGTGACMAACCTCTGGCGATGTTGGGTGAACAACTACTTTTTATGCTTGTCTAAACAAATGGCAAGTACATGGCTCACAAACCCCAAGCAGGCTTAGGTTTCTGGAGTTCTCTTTCATCTTTCATGGAAGAGTATGAAAAAGTCTCACACAATCTAAACAAAACTTGCTCTTTAGATAGCCAACTGGTTACAAAACTGAAGTCTGCTTCATTTGCATCAGTCAAAAGTCTACTGACAATACAAAACTGAGAAGAGGATACAAAACTGAGAGGAGAATACAAAACTGAGAGGAGTAGCTGACACTGCAGAAGGCTGTGCGATGAGTGGAACATCAGCTACTTAGAGAGATAGCCAGAGTGTAATCCCCCGGAGATCCACCAGGGGAAATGTCAAGACCTGCACCAAGTCAAAAACAACCCTATGGAGCAGTAAAAGCTGGGAGGGCACTATGCTGAAAAGAAGTTCTGCAGGAAAGTCCTGGCAGTCCTGCTAGCAATAAATTGAACACAAGCCAGCAATGCAACCTTGTGGCAAAGGTGGCCTGAAGTGTCAAGGGCTGTACTGGGCGGTGCAATGCCAGCAGGGGAAGGGAGGCCATCCTTCCTCTCAACCACATTCTGCGTGCTGAATTCGGTGCTAACATAACTGGGACAAGAAAGATATGAAGATAACTGAGGAAGTCCTGTGAAGGGCAACTAACATGATTTAGTGGCTGAAGTCTCTCTCCTATGAGGAAGGACTGCTCAAACTGGAGAAGTGATAGCTGCAGGAAACTTATCAAAATGTACAGCTATCTCAAAGGAGGTTATAAAGAAGAAGGAAACAAAAATCTTCTAAAGGTTGACCATAGAAAGGACGAGAGGCAAAGGGTACAAAACAAAAACCAGTTCTGTCTGCATCTAAGAAACAACCYATTCAATGTGAGAAGGACAGAGCACTGGCAAATGGGACCCAGCGGTGTGATGGAGTTTCTATTTCGAGAAACATTCAAAAGCCATCAGAATACAGTCACAAGAACTCTACACTAGGAGAGATTATCTAAACCAAAGGAAAAAGGTAAAAAGCAGAAGCAGGACTGTGCCCACTAGCTGGACTTCCACACAGCGAAAAACTGTAGGGAATGGCAAGGACGGTTTTATGCTGAAGGTGTGTGAGGAGGCCTGTGCATTGGGACTTTCAGCGACACTTTCAGCACTTCTGTTCTCCCCCTTCATAACTGCTAGGGTTGCATTTTGCCACGGTCCGGGCTGGGGGTAGGACAAGAGGGTTTGGGTACTGACTGAAGTGCAGAAAGTTTCATCTCCAAATAAGGAAGAGGTGTGATGGTGCCCAAGCTCTGGAATGGGCTGCCCATGGAGGTTGTGGAGTCTCCTGCTTTGAAGATCTTCCAAACCTGCCAAACCTGTGGGCCGTGTCCCTGTTTGAGCAGGCGGATTGGACTACATGATCTCTAGAGGTGCCTTCCAACCTCAACCATTCTGTGCCTATGTGATTCGGTGAACTGTCATTTCAGTACAGGGTCCACGGGGCTGGGGGGGTCAGTGTGGAGGGCGTGTGGCTGGTGTGGGGGGAGCGAGCGAGCAGAGGGGCTGGCAGTGACCGAGCTCTGCCTTGGTCCCTGCCCTGTGCGCAGCCAAAGCCCAGGAGCCCGGGAGAGCCGCGTCACCCGCCTCGCCTCCCTGCGGTTCCTCGTGGAGACCGTCGTGGCCTTCAACGGTCCCGTAAGTGTCACGAGGCTGTGTGCTGCACCCCCAGAGCCGTGTTGGGGCCGTGGGGAAGGTGCCCGCGAGCTGCTGCTCACGGGGATCTCTGCTCTCTCGCCTAGCCGGGGTCGCTGACGCCCCGCATCGTGGAGGCCCTGCTGGCGGCGCAGGTGAGCGGGGGCTGCCTCTGGCCCAGGCCTTGCTGGGCGATGGCGGCAGCCACCCGAGCTTTGGGAGGGCTCCTGSCAGGGCYCCTTCCCACAGCAGCCATCTCCTCYGCAGGCACTGAGCACCGGCCAGCCCGTCCCGGAGCTGCTSGATTCCTTGGAGGGCCCTGAGGCAGCTCCGGAGGCAGCGCAGCAGCTCCCGGACACCTCTGCAGGTAGGAMGGTGTCCTGGGCAGCGGCCCCGAGCARCGCCYGGCTCGGCCATYGGCTGCAAGACACRTGGGGYGCTGCCCAGAGGGGSAGGGGCCCAGCACCTTAAGGCAGTGCCCTCCTCCTGCAGCACTGGCCAGAGGTTGAAAGGGGCAGCACTGCTCCCCCAAAGGCATTCCCCATGCTCGACCTCCGTAGCCCTCTGCTCTTCCCAGCGCTGCTCCCTCGGGGCTGCAGCGGCCCTCTCCTCCTGCCCCACACTGGCCGCACAGSCACTTGTGTCCCCTCCCGACCTGCTCCTGCCCTCCCTAGCTGCTAGGGTTGCACCTTGCCATGGGCCGGGCTGGGGCCTCTCTCGGGCCAGGCGGCCCTTTCCCTCCTCAGAGACCCAGCCCCAAGGGGCTGACAGCCTATTTCTCTGCACAGCACAGGAAGGAGCGGCTCTCAAGGACGCTGCTGCCGGGCCCTGCGCAAAGGCTGCAGCTACAGGCGGCCCGACAGTCGCCAAGACCCCGCAGCAGCCCAGAGAGAGAAGCCCCAGCGGGACGTGCAGAAATGTCCCCTGCGCCTCTGCCCCTCCACTGCCTCCTGTGCACGCACCACGCAGGAGCCCCTCGGAGCCAGCCCTGGCCATGATGGGCAGCTCAGGGGWCAGGAGAGGGGACCAGGGAGGCCCCAGGCGCCTGCAGAAAGATGCAGCTCATCGSCAAGAGCTGCCCATCAAGAAGGAGGCCCCGCGAGAAGAAGCCTTCTTCCTGACAGATCCGCGGGTAGCCAACTTTGYAGCCASCACCGCCTGCGGCTGGTGCCACGAGAATCCTGTGGCCCGCACTTCCCCCGGTCCTGCCAGCAGCTCGCGGGCCGCGAGAGCCCCAAGAAAGAGGAGGCGACGGCGAAAGAGAAGGAGAAGGGGCTGGAGGAGGAGAGAGAAGAGGAGGAGAAGGCGACGCAGAAGGAGACGCAGAAGGAGAAAGACGAGAGAGAGAGGGCCGCAAACTGAACGGAGAAGGAAGAGGGCGAGAAGGAGAAGGAGGAGGCGAAAGAGAAAGGGCAAAGGAAAGGGGAAAAATGAAGAGAGCTAAATAAATAAATAAATAGATGTGAGCCAAGAAAGGAGTAATGAAGGAAAGGGATAAAGAAAGTGAAGAGAAAAGAGGGGAGGGAAGAGGTGGAGAAAGCAACGGGGAGAAAGAGTGGTTACAAAATTGGGGAGACAAGAGGGAATAAAGAGAAAAAGAGAGCAAAGAAGGCTGAGCTAAGGAAAGAAGAAAAAGGAGGGAGAAAAGCTCAGAGGGTTGTGATAAATGGTGCCGAGTCTAGTGGGAGGCCTGCGGCCAGTGGTGTCCCGTTCGGCCAGGGGTCAGTCCTGGGCCCAGTGCTGTTCAATTTGTTCATCCAGGACTTGGATGAGGAGACAGAGGGCACCTCCGCAAGCGTGCGGGTGCTACCAAGGCGGGTGGAGTGGCTGACGCCCCAGAGGGCTGGGCTGCCRCTCAGAGGGACCGGGGCAGGTTGGCGAGTTGGGCAGAGAGGACAACAAGGGCAAGGGCAGGGTCCTGCGCCCGGGGAGGAATAAGTCCAGACACCAGTACAGCATTGGGGTTGAGCTGCTGGAGGGCATCTCCGYGGCGAGAGATTTGGAGTTCTGCTTGACAACAAGCGACCCGTGAGGCGGCAGTGTGCCCTCGTGGCCAAGAAGGCCAATGGGATCCGGGCCTGCGTCGGGAGGAGTGTTGCCAGCAGGTCAAGGGAGGGGATCCTGCCTCTCTTCCTCAAGGGAGGGGAGAGGGTAAAGGGGATGGGGCCAAGCTCTTCTTGGTGGTGGCCTGCGATAAGGCAAGGGGGGTTGGGTAATGACTGAAATGCAGAAAGTTTCATCTCCATATGAGGAAGAGGTGTGAGGGTGCCCGAGCTCTGGAATGGGCTGCCCATGGAGGTTGTGGAGTCTCCTGCTTTGAAGATCTTCCAAACCTGCCTGGATGCCACCCTGTGCGCCGTGTCCCTGTTTGAGCAGGGGGATTGGACTACATAATCTCTAGAGGTCCCTTCCAACCTCAATCATTCTGTGCCTATGTGGTTCGGTGAACTGTCATTTCAGTACAGGGCTGCATCACTCTCTCTCAAATCCCAAATCCGAGCAGCAACAGGGCRTGCTGCAGGGGCGTGTGCAGGCCTGTGCATTGGGGCTTYCAGCCACACAGAGCTGGCTGCTGAAGCCAGCAGCAAGATGGTCCCCAAACCCATGTGCTCCCTTGGCACAGGCACCACGGGCCTCCTCCTGGCAGTCCCCACTGGCACCACACGCAAAGGCAGCTCCGTGTCTCYGAGCACCTCTTTTAGACCCTCTCCATGGCAGGAGCTGGCACTTGGCATGGAGGGCCTCGCACTGTGCACCCAGGGAGCAAAGGAACTGCCAAGGGGCATYGCAGGAGCCCCCAGCGGTGCCCAGCCCAACCAGACGGGGCACTGTGACAGTGGCAGAGTTGCCCGGCAGCGGCAGGATCCCCTGTGCACCCACAGCCCTGGCCCATGGGCGGCACTGCCCCTGCCCATGGGCGGCACTGCCCCCGCCCCAAGCCCGCCGCCC